>NC_053389.1:439678828-439982915 GCF_905171765.1 Bufo bufo | reverse complement strand
CCAAAATAGATTTGCTCAAGGAATATTTTGAGGATATATATAGTAGCAAGATAAATAAGAACTCGGCGCAAATACAACAGTTTTTAGATAAAATTACCATCACTACGTTAACCCTAGACCAAAGGGAAAGTCTGGAAGACCCCTAAACTCTGTAGAATTGGGAAAATGTTATCAAAGACCACTAAGAACAAGACCCCAGGAATAGGCAGCATTCCATTTGAAGTTTATGTCCAATATAAAGAAATATTAATTCCGAAATTGCTAGCAATGTGGACTGCCTCGAGGGAGTCCGGAAAACTGCCAGATTCCTTGAGAGAAGCTCTAGTTTCACTTATTTTAAAACCTGGAAAAGATCCAAGCCTCCCGGATTCATACCTCCCTATTTCGTTAATTAATACTGATAATAAAATACTAGCAAAGATTCTGGCAACTAGACTTAAGAGGGTAGTCCCGATGCTTGTCCATGAGGATCAGTCAGGATTTATGCCAGATAAAACTACAACGGACAATATAATGAGATATTTTGTGAACACCCAACTTGAACCCACAAACTGTGGTGAACGAATAATTGTAACCATAGACTCCTCAAAGGCATTTGATACTATAGAATGGCCCTTTTCAATTGCAACATTGAAGAAAATGGGGTTTGGCGATAACTTTGTCTCCTGGGTTAAGTTATTATACACCAAAATTTCCGCAAGGGTGATACTGAATGGAGAATATTCTGATAACATACACATTGGCAGAGGGGTTAGAAAGGTTTCCCCATCTCCCCTCTGCTATTCGCCTTAGCCATGGAGCCTCTAGCTGACATGATTAGGCAAGACAAAGAAATAACTTTATATGGAGATGACATTATGTTGTTTGTGGGATCCCATGGATCACTTACTAGGATTTTCCAGGTATTTGACTATTACAGTAAATATGCTGGACTTAATATAAACTGGTCTAAATCGGCCTGTATCCCGATCGATCCGCTGAACAATTTTATACCGGGGTCTTTGGAAATTAACAGGGCTAAAGAACCCGTTAAATATCTAGGGATTCAAATAACCCCAAATTCCAAGGACTACGTTCAATTGAATGTGGTCCCCAAAATACAGGAAATCAGGAAGAAAATAGATGTATGGAAAAGATTATATGTCTCGATGGCAGGTCGCATCTCATTGGTTAAAATGTGCTTACTACCTTCTTTGAACTATATTTTGTGGAATGCACCGGTAATAATCCCCAAAATAATAGCAAGTCTTCTAGCAGATTTGATATGGCGAGGCAAAAAAACAAGAATAAGAGCACATATAGACACCTTACTGTGGGATAACACTCACCTTATAGAATTAAAGTCAATTGAACAGAAAATCTGGTGGAAATACGGAATTTTTAAATTGGGCCAGGTATGGAAAGAGGGGGATATAATTCCATATCAAGAGCTCAAAAATGAGTACGGAATGGGTAATAAAGATCTGAGTTTTTTTTATCTACAATTGAAACAAGCTCTGCAAGCGACGTTAGGAAAAGGAATACAAATAGCTACCCTTCCACGACCATTAGCCAATATTTCCAAATTAACTGCAGGGGAAAAACTGGATTCTAAAATATATGAATGTCTGCTACATCAAAAAGCTAAAAAAAGAGCAGTTAATAGCTTGATGCATAAATGGCAAGATGTTTTAACCCCCCAACGGGAAGAGTTTTGAGAACTGGCTATACAGGTAAAAAATAGAGTTTCAAATAACTTCTCCCATAGAATTACTCTATTTAATATATTATACCGTCTATACTATTCCCTTAAGATTTTAATGAAATGTTACAAAACCAAAGAATTTAGTTGTCAAAAATGCGGGGAGGTAGGTGTGGACGATGTCCATATACTTTGGACATGTACAAATATCCAAGAGTTTTGGGAAAAGGTAAATGAAAGAATAGAGAAATGTCATCTGTTCAAAGTCCCTAGGTATTTTGCAACATGTATTTTGGGGGTGATGGATAAAATAGATATTCCTAAACATCAAGACATAGCATCTAAACTCTTATTTTAGGCTAGGAAATGTATTATTGGACATTGGGGAGATAGTGTTGTTCCCACGGTTAAGGAATGGGAGAACCTCACTAGAGTCTCGCTTGCCAGAGAGGAATTTCTACTATGAAAAAACATAGATTTGCTAGAACGTGGAATAAATGGTTAAAATAGGGGATGAGGGGTACTAAGAGTGGAGGCCCGGGGGCGGGGGAGAGAGAGAGTGAGAGCAAAAAGTTTTTTTGTTTTTTTTTCCCGTTTCCAGGGGATGAGCAGGCAGCAGGTAAAGGCTGGGTGGGAAGAAATATGTAAGCTGTATATATATTGTTAATAGTGCAAAACAAAATTAATTGATTGTTGAAGATTATGTAAGAATTTTATAAAAACAATAGAGATTTAATAAAAAATAAAAAAAGGGTCGAACATTGACTTATAGGATATCTCCCTTACATCTGGTGGAATTAGAGGCAGAACTTGTTAAGAGCTTATTTGCATCCCTTTCTTCCCAGTGACCTATAACACACAGCTAAGACAACACAGGAGTATCTTAGGGACAACTGAATGTCTTTGAGTGTCCTTGAGTGGCACAGCAGGAGCCCTGACTTGAACCCAATTGAACATCTCTGGACAGACTTGAAAATGGCTGTCTATTGATAATCCCCATCCAACCTGACAGAGCTTGAGAGAATCTGCAGAGAAGAATGGTTATACTCGCTACTAAAGGAGTTTCAACTAAATATTGAGTAAAGAGTCTGAATACTTGTGTCAATGTAATATTTTAGTTTTTCCTTTTCATTAAATCAGGAAAGATTTCTAACATTCTGTTTTCAATTAGTCATTACGGGTTATTGAGTTCAGAATGATAGAGATAAACTTGATTTATTTTTTATTTTTTTATTTTAGCACAAGTCTGCAACATAACAAAATGAGAAAAAAGTTAAAGGGTTTGAAGACTTTCTGAAAGCACTCTATTAGTGAAATGCTGAATAATGAAAGCAAAGAACAATTAATCATTGGCATATGTAATTTCACCTAGATTTTCCTCTTATACTGTATGTATGTTAAATTAGCTTTTGACAAGTTCCCAGCATTTAAAACAGTTATATACTTCCCAGGTTTACTTTATGGTGCTGTGTGTATTGCCATGGCTGCCTTGGCATCAGTAATGGGAGCCTTATTACAGGTAATTGATTATTTTACATTTATTACATGTACACAGTAGAGATGAAAAAATTTCTTGAAATTCGTTTTGGGTCCTATTCACCGAATTGTTCCCAAAATTTGTTTCGGGTCCAAATCAATTCTACCCAAATCAAAGGCGCCTCAATTGGCCTCCTAGAACTCATAATTTTTCTTTCTTGCCTTTCTCTCTTATTTTTAATTTTTTTTAATCAGAATTTTTGCATTTCCTCTTCTTCTCCTTTAAAGCTCTTTAACACAATGGCAACAATAGTCACAGTGAAATACATAGCTATGGGAAAACACATGGTTGATGGAGTAAACAAACAGCCTGTTTAAAAACACACCACGCAAGGGGCGTGGCCTGGACCTGGAGCATGATGGCTGCTTGATTCACTCACTCCTTTCAGGCAACCTGCATAGTGGGTAATTCAGCATGACTCATCCACCAAACAATAGATGAGACCCGCACTGGGGATAATTCTCCCTCCCAGTATGACAAGAAGGAGCAAAAAAGAGGCACCAAAGCTTTTGACGAATTTATTGTAGCTAAAGAGCTATCTAGCTCCTCTCCTGCTTCACCTTAGGCTACGCACGCTTACATAATCAGCTCAGCGGGCTGCTCCCCACAATCACAGAAAGGTAACAACAGTGGAGCTACCTAAATAATTCTAGCATCTCATTTGGACTCCCTTGCCTCACGCTACAGAGACAGATCTCATCATAGACCATGCGCACAGGCTGCCTAAGCCCAAGAACCTGCCTGAAGCAACATCCATTTCTTCCACATTCAAGCCTGTAGAAAGATGCAGAAGCTTATGGAAACATATCAGGTAATTTCCCTTTTTGCCGACTTATCCCAAATAACATTACAGGCAAGGAAGAAACTTCTACTGGTTAAGCAATTGCTGCGTCAACATGGCAGTTTTCCAGTGAAAATAATCATCTCCAGGAATGGTAGCACTCACACAATCTCTTCTTTGGAAACGGCCTCAACCTTCTATGGCAGTGGGGACTCCAAGCTGCGCCATCCCTTGATCTACTAAGCCTCTGTTTATCTTAGCACTATGTGTCTATTTCAACATGTCAGTCACATTTGCATCCCTAAATATTATGGGCCTTAACAGCCCTTTTAAAAGATCCCTTCTCAAAAGACAATGTGGATATATTATGCATCCAAGAATCCCATTTTAAAAGGTCTAATCCGCTGAAGTTCACTAATAATCATTATCCTCATATCTATTGCTCTAACCTAAGGAAGAAGAGAGCTGGGGTGTGTATAGCTATTCGTGAAACGGTTACATTCCAGGAAAAGGATATAATTGCAGACAACAGGAGAAGGTATACAGCGCTCATAGGAACAACATTGTTTACACGATTGTTAACGTTTATGCAATTAATTCCACGCAAATCTCTTATTCGAACTCCTTAAGCAAGAAATTGGGGATAAAAACCCAAGGCAAACTCATAATGTGTGGTGATTTTAATATAGTCAATAACCCCGAACTAGACTCCACTGCAAGAAGCAATAGACTTCCCCTTCATTGTGGTCCCTGGCTGCATAGGGAGGACCTTCATGACGTTTGGAGATGCTTACATGTTGAGAAAGATTTCACTTTCTACTTCAACTTTCATAACACACACAAGAATTTATATGTTCCTCACTAGTAAATGGTTTTTACCCAATGTTGTCTCTTGTGATATCGGTAATATCACCTGTTCAGACTAGTTGTCTGTCTCAATGATGATACACAGTCCTGCTCATCCGACAAATACTTATATCTGATGCCTTAACACATTTATTTTATCTGTAAAGGCAGTTGGTGAAAAACTCTCTAAGGGCATAAAAGAGTTTTTCTCTCTAAATACTGGGAGAGCCTCAGACCATTTCCTATTATGGAAAGCATACCTGAGGGGTCTTTTAATCCAACAGACTTCCCAATATACTATAATAAATCATGCCTCAAGGAAACCCACTATCTCTTGTCCAAAATTTCTAACCTAGAAGCCATACACTAAACCCCCAAGCCCCCATGCACCAAACCCCCAAAAAACTTTGCTATGACCTTCGATAAGCAGAATAAAGAGTTAAACTGTGTATTATAATTCCTACAACAATGCAAGCAAATTTATGGCCAACAGAGAGAAAGCGGTTTAGATAAAACCCAGAATAGCATATCTTAACACTCAGTCTTGCAACTGTTCTATTAACACCCTCAGAACAAGGCCGAAGAATTTTGTGCATATTACCATAACCTCTACAGCCTAAGAGAAGACCCTAATACACCTCACCTACATTGTCCCATATAAATTACTTTTTAAAGATGGTCCATCTTCCTTCACTTCAGCCTGACCAAGTTCCAATTCTAAATGCCCCTATCTCAGAGTCAGAAATATCTACCTTTATTAAATCCTTCTGGTAAATCCCCAGGCCCTGACGGATTCTAGGGTGAATACTGCAAACAATTTCATGACCTATTAGTTCCCCAGCTCACTTTTTAATTTGGCAAGGCAGCCAGGTTATTTTTCTGAGTTGCTGAAGGCAACTATTATTATGCTCCCCAAACCAGGCAAAACTCCAGATAATTTTGCCAATGTTTTCCCCGCATCACTCTAAAATATTGACAGCAAACTCTATGCAAATGTACTAGCAAACAGATTACTACCTATCTTACCATCTCTCATCAAGAATAATCAGGTTGGATTCACAAAAGGTAAGCAGGCCCCTGATGTGACTCATGCATGAGTAAGGGGGCATGTTCTCCTGAAACGTCACGTGGAGGGGAGGAGGTGTGAACGATGTGTATCTCAGCATCATGATGTACTATTTTATACTGGAATGGATTAAAGAAATAAAAAGAAACAAAATGGTTTGTACCACCAAACCATGGTTTGCAACTTGTGAATATGACTTCTATTGCTTATTTACTTACAATATTGCCACAATGAGGTAAAACGCACAATCATCGTCATAGTCCTCACCCTCCTGCCACTTTCATCAGAGTGTGATATATCATCTCGGTCTCCTTCGACGGACCCCTCATGATTGCCTCCTCTGTATTTGCGTCTATTGCCACTGTTGCCATGGCTACTGTGACAAAAGCACCTTCGTCACTGGGAGTTGGAGAGGCCTGCTTGTCAGCCTCTTGCCCCTTGACTATGGCCCCTGGGACACTATTTGGGCATATTGGATTTTAAAGGCACTGTTTCTGCCCCTTGGACCTTTAACTTGAACAGATTCAAACATGTGTCGGTGACCATCTTTAATTGTCCAGTAGTGTTTTGCTGTCAAGGGTATGGACCTATTTTGGGCATGGGACCATGTGCACGGTGGGACAAAAATAAGACTTCCAGGAAATTCCTGAACCGTTCTGGGTGATTTTTGGATAGGTTGTTCACCCAGATCGAGGCTATGTGGTGTTTTGGGGTGTTTTCTGTGGTTGGGAAAAATGTGTGTTTTCTGCCTGTGAGTGTTTAAGTTAATTGTGTTTGACAATTGTATCACAGGCAGAGCCCATTGTATTTTGTTAATTGTGTCACAGACAATGCCCATTGTATTTTGTTAATTGTATCACAGGCAGAGGGGGGGGTTGTGTACAATTGCTGGGAGTGTTTGAATACTGTAAATGCAAGGGATTGGCTAATGTATAAACTGTCTTAGTCTTCCACAAGGTCCCGAGGGGGAGTGTCCTTTGCCGTAAGACCTGCATAAAAGGCTGACAGGTAGCCCCATTAAAGAGTCCCGCCTTACGCCTTCATGAAGTCTTGGCTCATGTTTGGAGGATGGGATAACTACACTCTTGGAGATTGCTATATCACAATACTCCCCTGAGTATAAGCTCTTGTAAGAGCTTGTTCCTGGTTCCTGCTCTCTGGATTTAGGAGAGGTTCACCCACTGGAAGCTGAAGCCCGTTCTTTAGTCTAGCGTGGATGGAGGACGGCGAGACCTCAACCAAGCTGCAGCGGTTCGTAGTGTCTGTGGTGGTTATGGTGTCTGTTGGAGTGCTTGGAGCCCTCAGGAAGCGCTAGGAGCATCCATCAGCGGAAGGTGCCCAGTCGGGGTGCCAGGCGTTACGTTACAGCTACCACTGCCCCCACCACCCTACCACCATCACTGTGGCTACAAATGCCACTGCTACTACCACCAACAGCAACACAGCTACGCATGGAATCCCCCATCCCCACCTGAAACTCTTCCTCATGGCAGTCCAAACGTTGACTGTTCTCCCACAAATCATCAACAGGGAGACTATCTTGAGTATCTTCCATAGAAAATAGGGTTTTGTTGCCTCTTAGGAAAAAAGAAGGCACCCCACTAGGAGGGGGCATTAAAACAGAGATAATGTAAGTGAATTGCATTGTTGGGGCCTCGAGGAGGAAGAGCTAGAGGAATGCTGTAACCCCTGGCTCAAAGGCACTGTGTCAGACTCATAGGTGACATCAAAATCTTCCTGTTGTGACTGAGGAGTGAGCCATCTAGTCCACAATGTCATCCTCTTCAATAATAATCTGGTGGCTAATGGAAGCAAGGGAGAACTGTGGCCTGCTGCCACTTCTACTATTACTGGTTGGATGACTGGTGCTGCTCCTGCTCTTTACACTACTACAGCCACCCACATTTTGACTCTTGGATGATGAGGTATGGGTCTTTCCACTCTTTTTTCCACTCTTCCGATTACTAGACATTTTATTATGAGGCCTATAAATGAAAAGTTACAGGTTTGTTTGGTACACTTATTATTTAATAGCAGCAAAATTGCAAGTGTTTTTTCGGTAATTAACAGACACAGTCCCTCCTCATTTACGAACACACTGCACACTGATATTAATAATGGTACATTGCCGCAGTTAAGGCAACAATATAACGCGTTAAATTGCTCTGGTATATGAACGCAACAGTATGATGTCTTAAAATGCTTTATTTACACAGCAGTATAATGTGTTGGATTTAACTGCTATATTATTGCAACACTATTATGCCCTAAATTTAAATGCTTTATTTACGCAACAGTATAATGCACTGAATTTAACGGGTATATTAAAGTATATTGAATTTAATGGGTATATGATGCATCAGTATAATGCTTTAAATTTAAATGCTTTATTTACAGTATAATGCATTGAATATAACACAACAGTATAATGCGTTGAATTTAACGGATATATTATGGCAACAGTATAATGCATTAAATGTATTGGTATATTAACGCAATATGTTGAACTGGTATCTTAATGCAGTAGTACAATGCTTTGAATTGTGCAGTTTTAAATAGTAGCAAAATTGCAGCTGGTTTTTACAAAGAAAAGGGTACAATTGTGCAGTGTAGTCTAAATGTATGCGACGGTGCTGGGATTGCCTCAGAATATGGCTATAAAACACTTATGAACTGTAGAAGCTTCAGGTTTTTTTTTGTTTTTTTTTAAAGTTTGGGTGGCTTTTGGCTATTGCAGTGTAAAGCTTTCCACTTGCAATGCATGCCCTCAGTATGAAACACACACAGAACTCTGAGTGGCCCTATGCTTTTACTGAAAAAATCCTGACTTTTCTACATATTGATTCAATCTACTGTAAGAAGGTACAAGGAATCATAGTGAATGATAGGTATGTGTCACTGAGGTTCCTGGCCTCGGTGGAGTAAGAGCCGTTTTTTATGTGTCAGCAGCAGTTGCTGTTTGACACCTTAATACATAGTATGGCTGTATAGCTGATCCGGGACGGCTCTTACTGGGAGTAGTCAAATTGCTGGGTGGGTGACTACTCCCATGTTCCAGGCAAGGTTTTGCCAGGCCTAAAAAAACAGCCAGCACTGCCAGGTGAGGAGGATTACCTCAGTCTGACGGTGGAGCTCAGGAGGTGTGTGTGCTGAGATCTGAGGCTTGTGCCGTGCTGGAGGGCTGAGACCTGTCTGTAAAAGAGACGGGCCCCCTAAAAGCCTGCTATGGACTGCTGGAGGCAGAACTGCCAACAAGGTGATTTTAACCATGTGGACTTTCCATTGTGTGTGAACTAACACCAAGACTTCAAAGTGACGTTTTGTTTTTGCTTTATGTGTGAATAAACACAGAAGTTTGATTTAAGAACTGGTAATTTGCCTCTGTACTGCGTCCACACACCCTGTCTACCAGAGCGAATCCCCACAATTGGTGGAGGATGCTGGCAAGAGCAGTGAGGCTGGCGTGAACGGCCATATTTTTGGGTTCTGCATTTTTTCCAGGCACGGATGTATGTCGTACATTAAACCTGCTGTATTACAACCAGTGCCCCACGACAAAATGGAGGCTGTTGTGAAGGCCCTCATGGAGGCTAATGTGCAGCAGCGAGAGACAAATCTGCACCAACGCGAGGCTAATAAGCAGCAGCAGGAGACCAATCAGTTGCTGCTACAACATGTGATGGCTTTGCAGACAGCAGGAGCAACTCCGAACGTCCACGATGCCTGGAAAGCAGTCCGTGCAACGATTCCTAAGATGACCCCCGCAGACGATATCGAAACTTACCTAGCAATGTACGAGAAAGTGGCCATCAGGGAGAAGCTACCCCGAGACCAGTGGGCTGAGGTCGTCGCTCCATGGATAGACTATTGGCTGATATGTTCTGGAGGGCTCTGCCACCCCCTCTCCAGCACTGGATTGGCCAGGTGTCTCCTGGCAATACCCTGAAAATGGTGGACCTGGTAGAGCACTATGAGGCTACTAATAATCTTACGGGGGGTTCTTTTGGGAGGGGGGCAGTCAAACCCCGTAAATCTCCATCCCAGACCCGGCAACTCGAACAGACCAAACCCACCCGGTATGTACCCCCTACGAACCAGGCTCCGCTCTGCTAGCGGTGTCAGAAGCTTGGCCATGTAAGAGCTGACTGTCCAGATCAGGTGGAACCCATGGATACTAACTATGGCTACCGTCAGTCGCTATATGCCAGGAAGCTGTGTGCAGCAGGTACCCCAGAAACTCTAAACCACTTGTTCCGGGTGGAAGTGGTAGACACTCCAGCGGAGGCTCTTCTGGACTCAGGGAGTCTGGTGTCCCTAGTAAGGGCTCCCCTGGTATGGTCCACGGAGTATACTGGCCGGAAAGTCGGGGTCATGTGCATCCATGGAGACTTAAAAGACTATCCCACCGCCCTGGTGTCTATAACCACAGGGGCCGGCAGATGGACTCACGAAAGTTACACTATGAACTTATAATAGTAAGAGACTTCCCGGGCTTCCCGGCACTGTGGCCTGCTATGAGAGTGACTGATACCTATGAGACAGGGGGTAACCCCAGCAGAGTGGCCTTGCTCCGGGGGGAGGCCAGAACCCTGGGAACCCGAGGCCGAAGGGCCAGCGGTAGCGGTGACCGCCACTTCGGTGGAAGAGGGGGGGACAACCCCACTGAATGTAATGGTGGAAGATGTAGATCTAGCCGCCGGGGCCTGAGCTGGCTGACCTTAATGTCTCTGGGGATAATTTTGGTACTGCACAACACCAAGACCCAACCCTATCCCGAGCTTGGGGAAATGTATTAATAGTAGATGGTGAACCACAACAACCAGGGGCAGAGTCGGCGTTTCCCCATTTTGTGGTTCCATTGTGTGTGAACTAACACCAAGACTGCAAAGTGACGTTTTGCTTTTGCTTTATGTGTGAATAAACACGGAAGTTTGATTTAAAAACTGGTAATTTGCCTCTGTACTGTGTCCGCACACCCTGTCTACCAGAGCGAATCCCCAGACTACCTAGTTAAATGTGTCCTTATATTGTTCCTGCAACACTCTAAAATTGCTGGTTTGTGTCTCTAATTGCTTTTGGTCAGACACATTAACAAACAACATTCTCTCACATCGACGCTGCACTGAGCAAGCAAACAGACTGTAGGACCTGCCAAAATCCTGCCTCTGAGACCTGCTGTCTGTCAACTTCTGAGCCAATCAGGGCAAGCCCCCCACCCATTCCAAGCTCCCTCCCTACCCATTTTTTCCACTAATTTTCACAATAAAATTGTGCAGGTGCCATTATGTTCAATTTGTCCAAAACAAATCACCAAAACTTTAGATTAGTTTGGAAGCAAAATTTTTGTGAAATTCAGTACAAATCCGATTCAGTCATCCCTAAAGTACATTTTATGCAGACATTTACCACATAACATATAGTTCTTGATTCATATAAACTGATTTGTAAATAGAAAATGTTCTTTAGATAAACCATACAATACTATGTGGAATAGCGTTTTTATATAATGTTTACAGTAAATGAGTATCATACATTATTATGACTATGGAACTTTGTATGTCCAACTGATGACTTTTTTCTATATTTTAAACAGGCAGCACTCTCAATTTTTGGAATGGTTGGTGGTCCATTGCTGGGGCTTTTCTCTTTAGGAATCCTCTTTCCCTTTGCTAATTCATTAGTAAGTATAAATAAATTTGTATGTTAATCTAAATGGGATATTTCAGGCATGCTCAACATGCGGCCCTCCAGCTGTTGCAAAACTACAACTCCCAGCATGCCCGAACAGCCTACAGCTATCAGCCTACAGCAGGGCATTGTGGAAGTTGTAGCTGGAGGGCCGCAGGTTGAGCATGCCTGAGATATTTCAATACATTTTTTATAACAACTGAGCAGCAGCCATCTTTCTGCTAGACAAGGCTGATTTGAGTATGGAGTTGTTTTCCTATTTTTTCTTACCACATTCCATCAATATACACTGACGAGCAAAAGGGTAACAATGTTTTGAACTTTTGACTTTCAGGCTCTATATTTCACCCTCCACTACAGCTTTGAATGTGAGACTAACCATCATTTATAGACAATCATCTTGGCTATCTCATACATAAATTGGACTTGCAACTATTTAGCATATGATTAGTTATGCTGATTCTTATCATGTAACTGCATTGTTACTGTTTTGCTCCTAAAATTGTAAATTAGAATTTTTATTATTTTGTTAGTATTTTGTAAATCCACCTTTGGCTTTCAAAACTGCCTGAATCCTTCTGGGCATGCTCTCAATCAGATTCAAGCATGTCTGTTCCCAGGTCTCTTCTACCTGTTCCCAATGTTGGTGCTTACTTGTCAACTCACTTGGGTACGAATACAGCTTTTTCTTCGACTCTACCCACAAGTGTTCGATTGGGTTGACGTCTGGGGACTGTGGGGACCAATCCAGCACCTCTACTTCATTGTCATTGAACCATTTCTTCACCAATCTCGACCTATTGTAATGACCGGCGTCACGCACAGGGAGGGAAAAGGGAAAGCCCTGCCCAAGGGAGAGGGAAAGGTGGTGACCCCTGACTCACCTTGCGGCTAGCACCTGACTGCCCTGACGTCCCTAGACTGGTTCCTCACCCGTGCGGCGATCACGTGCCTAAACTCTGGCTTTCCCTAAAATGAACCCTAGCAGACCACAAAGGTCCAACAGGGATCCGGAGGGTAGCGTTCTGGACCAACAACCAGAGAACGCAGCAACACAGCTCCAGAGGGTCAGAATAGATGTCCAGGCAGGAAGCTCTATATCTGGCAACCAGAGAAGTGTGAGAGGGGAATATAAGGAGGTTGGGAGTGCTGGCCAAGGAACAGCTGCGGAGAAGGAGCTACGGATCCCTGAGTGAGCCAAAAAGGGTTGCAAAGCAAACCCAGAAAGCTACCATAAGGAAACAGCCCTATCTTACATAGAGCGCGCAGCCAACCGCTGCGACTTCCTGACCCCGGGTATAACGGAGTCAGGCGTGGTTCTTGACACCCTCATGACAGTACCCCCCTCTCTACGAGGGGCCTCCGGACACTCAGGACCAGGTCTCTCAGGATGAAAGGCATGAAAAACCCAAACTAGCCTGTCGGCGTTTACCTCAGACGCAGGAACCCACATTCTTTTCCTCGGGACCGTAACCTCTCCAATGCACCAGATATTGAAGAGAGCGGCAGACCCGACGAGAATTAACAATTTTGGATATCTGAAATTCTAGATTACCATCCACAACAACAGGAGGGGGTGGCAGCGGTGACGGTTCTAGAGGTGGAACATATTTTTTGAGTAACGACTTATGAAAGACATTATGGATTTTAAAAGTCTGAGGTAACTCCAGGCGAAAAGCCACGGGGTTGATGATGGCTACAATTTTGTAAGGACCAATAAACCTAGGACCCAGTTTCCAAGAGGGAACCTTCAATTTAATATTCCTAGTAGACAACCACACACCGTCTCTTATCAGCCATGCATTTGTATTTACCTCCCATATTTTTCAAGTTAGCTTGCACCTTCTGCCATACCGATGAAAGAGATGACAAAAACCGTTCCTCTTTGGGAACCCCAGAAGACCCCCCCTCTTTGAAAGTACAGAATTGGGGATGAAACCCATATGCACCAAGAAATGGTGACTTGCCAGTGGATTCCTGACGACGATTATTTATGGCAAACTCAGCTAACGGTAAATATGATGACCACAACTCTTGGTTTTCAGACACAAAACATCTTAAATATGTCTCCAGGTTTTGGTTGGTACGCTCAGTCTGTCCATTCGACTGAGGATAGAAAGCTGAGGAAAAGGACAAGTGTACCCCCAAACGGGAACAAAAAGCTTTCCAAAATTTTTAAATAAACCGGGTACCCCGATCCGAAACAACATCGGAGGGGACCCCGTGAAGCTTCACGATTTCACTGACGAATACCTGAGCAAGAGTCTTAGCATTAGGTAGTGCAGGTAACGCAATGAAGTGTACCATTTTGCTAAACCTGTCCACTACTACCAAAATAACTGTTTTACCCGCAGACAAAGGTAAGTCAGTGATAAAATCCATTGACAGATGTGTCCATGGTCTATTGGGAATGACGAGTGGTAATAGAGACCCTGCAGGACGTGTATGTGAAACTTTTGCGCGTGCACAGGTAGAACAAGAAGACACAAAATCCAATACATCCTGACGCAACCTTGGCCACCAAAAACGACGAGACAATAGCTCCAAGGTTGCTTTACTACCCGGGTGCCCAGCAAGTGCCGAATTATGATGTTCCTTTAATAATTCGAAACGCAGGTTCAACGGTACAAACAATTTCTCTGAGGGGCAAGAGACCGGGGCGTCCCCCTGGGCCTCTAACACCTTCCCCTCCAGAACAGAGTGTACCGCAGAAACAACCACTCCTCTTTGAAGAATGGGCACCGGATCACTCACATTACCCCCTCCAGGGAAACAACGAGATAGTTCATCAGCCTTGGTATTCTTTGCCCCAGGACGATAGGTAATCACAAAGTTAAACCTGGTAAAAATAGCGACCACCTAGCTTGTCTAAGGGTGAGACGCTTAGCTGATTCGAGGTACAGAAGATTTTTGTGGTCCGTAATCACAGTGACGGGGTGGACTGCCCCCTCTAAAAAGTGACGCCATTCTTCAAACGCTAGTTTTATAGCTAATAGTTCCCTATTGCCAATATCGTAGTTCTTTTCTGCTGCAGATAGTTTTTTTAGAAAAGAAAGCACAAGGACGCCACTTGCCAGGAGACGGACCCTGAGACAGCACCGCCCCCACTCCCACCTCTGACGCATCGACTTCAACAATAAAAGGCTGAGAGACATCAGGTTGGACTAGTACAGGTGCCGAGGTAAACCTCTCTTTTAGAGAGGAAAAAGCAACTTTATCGGCATCAGACCATTTAGAAAAATCAGTCCCCTTCCTAGTCATGTCAGTAAGGGGTTTTACAATAAGTGAATAATTTTTTATGAATTTCCTATAGAAATTCGCGAAGCCCAAGAACCGTTGCAGTGCTTTGAGGTTCTCAGGAAGATCCCAATCTAAAATTGCCTGGACCTTCCTAGGATCCATACGGAAACCTGAAGCAGATAAAAAATAACCTAGGAATTGTATCTCCTGAACGGCGAAGACACATTTTTCAATTTTAGCATATAATTTATTCGTCCGTAGGACCTGCAGTACTTGTCTGACATGCACCTCATGTGTTCTCAGATCAGACGAATAAATTAAAATATCATCTAGGTATATTACCACAAACCTGCCGATTAGATGACTAAAAATGTCATTAACGAAATGTTGAAAGATGGCAGGAGCATTGGTCAGACCGAAAGGCATAACTAGATTTTCATAATGCCCCTCAGGGGTGTTAAAAGCTGTCTTCCACTCATCCCCCTCCTTAATACGAATCAGATTGTAGGCCCCCCTAAGATCAAGTTTGGAGAACCACCAGCACCCGCAATCTGGTTAAACAGGTCAGGAATGAGAGGAAGAGGGTATGGGTCTCGGATGGTTATCCGATTTAATTCGCGAAAATCTAGGCAAGGACGCAGGCCCCCATCTTTCTTTTTAACGAAGAAAAACCCTGCAGCCACGGGTGAAGAAGAGGGTCTGATGTGTCCCTTAGCCAAGCTCTCGGAGATATAATCTTTCATGGCTTGTCTCTCTGGACCCGAAAGATTATATAACCTGGTCTTGGATAATTTTGCGCCGGGAATAAGGTTAACCCGGGCAATCATAAGGACGATGAGGTGGTAACTTCTGACAACCCTTTTCAGAAAAAACGTCCTCAAAATCAGAAATAAATGTAGGTAGGGTAGTTATGGAGGCGACTAAGCAATTGCTATTTAAGCAATTTTCTCTGCACTGCTCACTCCACTCCAATATCTCCCTGGCCTGCCAATCCTCCACTGGATTGTGCGCTACCAACCAGGGAAGACCCAGCACTACCGGAGTGGGAAGCCCCTCCAGAACATAACATGAAAGCATCTCGTTATGGTGGTCCCCTACCCGAAGGTGTAAATTATGAACAATGTGGGTGAGGTTTCTCTGAGACAGAGGAGCAGAATCAATAGCGAATATGGGAATAGGTCTCTGTAGCGTACAGAGAGACAAACCCATAGTGCGGGCAAAATGGGCATCTATCAAATTTACCCCTGCTCCACTGTCTAGAAAGAAAGAAATAGTCTCCGTCTTATCACCAAAAACAATAACCGCTGGCAACACAAATTGCGATGTACGTATGGAGGAAACGTATACCCCCCAGCTGACATCCTCCACACAGCCTGGGGTTAGTAGTTTTCCGACGGTCTTTTGTTTCTGAGGAAAGAAGGACAGACATTAATGAAATGACCCCTCTCCCCACAAAAAAAACAAACCCCACGCCTACGGCGAGCCTCAGGAGGACGGACCTGACGAGTAGTTCCTCCTAGCTGCATAGGCTCGTCTAAGTCCGTACAGACTAACTGCTGCTTGGGAGGGGTTACCAATTGCTCCGGTTTTTTCAACCTGTCCCTAAGGCGTCTATCTATTCGGATAGAAAGGGACATAACCGCATCAAGGGAAAAGGGGGTCTCATATAATGCAAGCGCATCCTTAACCCTTTCGGATAACCCAGAGCAGAACTGACTCCTGAGAGCCGGGTCGTTCCATTGGGTATCCGTAGCCCACCTACGGAAGTCAGAGCAATACTCCTCTACCGGCCGCTCTCCTTGTAGGAGTCTCCGTAATCTTGATTCAGCCAGCGCGACTCGGTCAGGGACGTCATATATGAGACCCAGGCCCCGAAAAACTCATCCACTGACCGAAGAGCCTGGGAATCAGTAGGTAAAGAGAACGCCCAGGACTGCGGGTCCCCCTGCAGCAGGGAAATAACAACAATTCACATGATGCAGTTTGGTAATTTTCTTGCCCGAGATACCCCTATCGTTGAGCTGGATGATGCTGTTTTTCTTCTCTTGGGAAATCTTCATGACTGCTCCTCAATTTAAACCAGTGATCTTTCGCTTGGGAATCAACCTAATAACACACTGAGCTAATAGGGAATGTGAGAACAGGTTGTAATTTGTAGTATACAAGAAGAAAAAGATTCCTCCACCACGAGGAGCACAACAGTAACAATGCAGTTACATGACAAGAATCTGCATAACTAGTCATATGCTAAATAGTTGCAAGTCCAATTTGTGTATGAGATAGCTAAGATGATTGTCTATAAATGATGGTAGTCTCACATTCGAAGCTGTAGTGGATGGTGAAAGATGGAGCCTGAAAGTCAAAAGTTCAAAACATTGCTACCCTTTTGTTCGTCAGTGTACATTTACTAATGGATATATCATCTTGATGGGCCATGACAAAACACCCATTAAATCTAATGTTATTTTGTATTGCAGGGTGCCATGGTTGGTCTTCTGGTGGGATTTACATTTGCATTGTGGGTTGGGATTGGAGCTCAGATTTATCCCCCTCTTCCTATAAGAAGTTTACCTAAATACCTGTCTGTAGAGGGCTGTAATTTTAGTACCACAGATACCAACTGGAACCTAACAATGGCACCTCCTACAGTAACAGACTTAATGATAGAAGCACAAGTCAGTGAGAGGTACGTATGTGAGGTACAGTATCTCATATTGTATAACCTGAATGCTAATAAAACTGACTGGGACATTTACAAGTAGGGAATCCAATATTACAGAAATAGACTGAAGTCATGGATTCATACACAAAATGGTGCCTAGGGTTAAGACAATAGGAAGAGATCTAGTACACTGTCTAAGGTTGTAATTATCATGATTGTACCTTGTGAGCAACATCTCTACTTACTGACAGTGGCATACTACATATAGCCTCGACCATTCTATATAACTGGAAAATCTTTAATAAGTTTCAGATTTTTCTTTGTGATTATGACAGTTATTTCCTATCATGATCTTAGCAAATTATCCTATACTCACAAACACAAAGCAACTATCTACAGAAATTTTGACTAGAGTATCTATATAAACTGCAGTCATTAGTAATAGAGATAAGGATAAGAGGCTGACGAGGGAACAAGTCAACACTGATGCCAATGAATAGCTGCAGTAGCCCATGTGACCATGAATGGGACATTATCATTTCCTGTCCACCTGAGAATAGAAGCAGCATGGACTGGACTGTTTTTTTTTTTTTTTTTTTTACAGTTTCCTTGCATTAACGTTAATTTTTTATTAATTTTTTTGAGGGGGTGGCAAACCCTTTAATTTAGCAGTAAGATTTTGCTCTTGTGTCTCTCAGATGATTGAACAGTTTGTGTATCAGTGGAGATTTCTTCAAGAGAGCTTCCTCTTAATTTGTTGGGTGTGGGAGGGGGTGCATCTGTGGTAGTGAATGCATGCAGGCTGATTGTGTGTTGAATAGTTTGTCTAGTTGGGAGGTACAGCAGCACTTAAATATTATTCTTTATATGGTACTGTGTCTAGTCTTTGAACTCCTGCAAGAAATTATACATCCTAACCATCCACTACAGCATTAAAGGGGTTGTCCGGGTCAGGGCTGAACTCAGATATCACCTCTTCTGTATTCATTTAGTATGATTGAGATGAGGAAAGTAGCATAGTACCCACCTCCAAAAGAGCCAATGGCAGCGCTATATACCAGCCATCTGTGCCAGTGACTTCACCGGGCTCACTGCTAGGTGAAGCCTCCGTCTAGCATAGTGTTGTGAAGCTCGGTGCATCACCAGCTAACAAAAAAAGTGGCAGCCAGGCAAAGGGGAGCATCCGAACAAGAAAATGCTTTGATGCTCCTCTCATACATACTAAGTGAATACAGAAGAAGTGACAACCCCTTTAATATTTGACTGTGTTGTTTTATCTGAAAAATTATGCATAAAATCTTTCAATAAGATGGGTTCCTGTTATACTGTATAATTATGAATAACCTATTTTGTTTCCATTTCTTTTTTTCCCAGACCTGCACTGGCTGATGACTGGTACTCATTGTCTATCTATACTTCAGTACCATCGGTACAATCATTGCTATTATTGTTGGAATAATAGTAAGCCTGTTGTCTGGTAAGGCATGATTAAAATAATATTAATGAATATAGCAATACTAATAAATATACAGTGTCTTGAAAAGTTATTAATATCCCTTGAACTTTTTGGGCGATTGTATGTGATAGATCAACATAAAGTAGCAAGTATATGTGATTTGAAAATAAAAAGTGTGGTGTGCATCTGTATTCAGCACCCTGTATCAGATACCCATAAATAAAATCCAGTGTGACCAATTGCTTTCAGAAGTCACTAATTAATAAATCAAGTTCACCTATGTGAAATTTATTCTCAGTATAATTACAGCTGTTCTATGAAGACCTCAGAGGTTTGTTCAAACAGCATCATGAAAACCAAGGAACACAACAGACAGGTCAGGGATAAAATTGTGGAGAAGTGTAAAGCAGGGTTAGGTTATAAAATAATAGACCAAGCCCTGAACATCTCACAGAGCACTTCAATGAAGGTGTATGGCACATATGGCACAACTGCAGAACTACCATGACATGGCCATCCACCTAAACTGACAGCCCAGGCAAGGAGAGCAGTAATCAAAGAAGCAGCCAAGAGGTCCATGGTCACTATGGAGTAGCTGCAGAGATCCACAGCTCAGATGGGAGATCTATCCACAGGAAAACTTTAGTCGTGTACTCCACAAGAAGAAAGCCATTTTTGAAAGCAAGCCATAAGAAGTCCCATTTGCAGTTTGCCACAAGCCATGTAGGGGACACAACAAACGTGCGGAAGAAGGTGCCCTGGTCAGATGAGACCAAAGTTGAACTTTTTGGCCTAAATGCAAAATGCTATGTGTGGCAGAAAACTAACACTGCACATCACCCCACTTCAAACATGGTGGAGGCAGCATCATGCTGTGGGGATTGTTTTCTTCAGCAGGGACAGGGAAGCTGGTCAGAGTTAATGATAAGATGGATGGAGCTAAATACAGGGCGACCTTGGAAAACTTGGTAGAGGCTGCAAAAGACTTGAAACTGGGAAAGAGGTTTACCTTCCAGCAGGACAACAACCCTAAGCATACAGCCAGAGCTACAATGGAATGGTTACTTTAGATAAAAGCCCATTCATGTGTTAGAATGGCCCAGTCAAAGCCTAGACCTAAATCTCATTGACAAATTGCTGTTCACAGATGGTCCCAAGTTGAGCTTGAGCTATTTTGCAAAGGAGAATGGGCAAAAATTTCAGCTCTAGCATGTGCAAAGCTGGTAGAGACATACCGCAAAAGACTTGTAGCTGTAATTGCAGCAAAAGGTGGTCTTACAAAGTCCTACAAAATATTTTGAAAACCATGTATCAATTTATTTTCACTTCACATATACTTTCTACTTTGTTTACATTTGAGGTGTAATATGAAAAAATTTGGAAAATTTCAAGGGATATGAATACTTTTTTGAGGCACTTTAGCAATATTAATAAATACAATAAAGTAGAAACATAATATATCTCAGTTAGATATCGCATTGTAAATGAGTCATGCATCAGAGAACCAATTAATGATGTAATTTGTAATCCTTTTTTTTTTTCAAGCTTTACAGGGTTTAAAGAGAATGTATTTATATGTTAAAGAGTTTGTACAGCGAGGTCCAGAGGAGTCGGAGCAGAGGATAGGAGTGCTATTTGCCCTGATGAAGGGTTGTGTCATGATGTACTCCCTCAGGCCGTCGATCCATGGGGATTGGTGCAGTGGAAATGTAGTACTGAAGAATGAAGTCAGAATTAAACATAAAAGTCTTTTTTACTACGTGCAACATAAAACTTCAAATACATTCAATAAGCAGCTGATTTCAAGTGCAGTTCTCTGGCACCAGTAAGGATTATGGAGGCAGGTTGGACGGCTGAGATTTAGCACTATTATTGTACCGGCCTTGTAGTATTATAGGTAATCGGTGTCTTAGCTTTAGTCCCTCACCTCATAGCAGTGTCTTTAATGCTGGTTGTAGTGGGTCACTCTGCATTCTGTCTCCTCAAGGATTCACTTGAGGCTCACGATAAAGTTGATTTCTCTAGAGAATCTGTAAAAGATTCAGGAGCTCTGCAGTGTGCTTTCTCCCCTCTCTCAGTCTTGGCCCCCTCCTGGCAGGAAGCAGGATCAGCCAACTCCTACCAAGAGGGAAGAAACAGGATAGTTAGCCCTGTTCCTTGTTAACCCTTGCCATTCATATCCTACTAGTACAGGGGTGGCCAACAGACACAAAGAGCCAAAAAACAAAACGTATGACTACCAGGAGCCATAAGCTATACATTTACACACGAGTCACCGTATTTTTCGCCTTACAAGATGCACCTAGGTTTTAACAAAGAAAAATAAGAGAAAATAAAAATATTTTTCATCTGATCTGAGGTCTGATAAAAATATTTTTTCTTATTTTCCATTAGCAGAGACCTCAGATCAGACTCCTTATTCAGATCACCAATCCTCATCTGACCTAAAATAAGATCCCCAAACCTCATCAGACCTCCAAATCAGATGCCCAAAATAGACCCCCAATACTCGGATCAGACAACACTAATCAGACTCCCAGTGTCAAACCATCTGTGCTCAGATTTCCCCCCCATGCTCAGACCTGACCAACCCATGCTCAAACAAGAACCTCCATGCTCAGATCTGCCCCCCATGCTCAAATCTGAACCCCCATGCTCAGATCTCCCCCCCCAGATCCCCATTGCTCAGATCAGAACCCCCCCCATGCTCAGATCAGACCCCCATTACCCAGATCAGGACCCCCCCACAATCCCCCCTTTCCCATGCTCAGATCAGAACCTCTCATGCTTATGCTCAGTTCTATAATATAAAAAAATCTCTTCCCTCTCCTGATCAGACACTGGGCTCCTGCTCGGGCACCTGCTACCCTGAAAGTCTGACACGCTCTCCACTGTGACCTGATGAGCACAACGTCAGGTCATAGTGCGTGTCTCCATGTACTACGTTCTCACAGTGTGTGCATCAGGACGTAGTGGGAGAGTGAGCTGGAGCTGCAAAGTAGCAACAGTGCCCGATCAGGAAAAGAGATCTGAGCATGGGGTGGAGAGTGAGCCGGCCTGAGTGCTTCCCAGCTCCACAGCTATAGCTGCACTTGAAGAAGCAAAGAGCCGCATGCGGCTCAAGAGCCACGAGTTGACCACCCTCTGTACTAGTACATACGTCCAGATAAACAATAAAATACATAACAATATAATACAGATGTACAAATTCTGAATTTTCTAACATAGTATGACGTCACTTGTTGTTTAAAATGTACAGTATAGTAATTTGCATGTCCACCTTTTGAGCTGAGTGGACATGCAAGCTCAATCACTCTCCCCACAGCCAGAACTCTGCATAGTGATCTTTTATTCACCGCACAGTAGCTAATAGAAATAACTTACTGGCCTTACTTGTCAGGGAATGGCCAGAGCCTCTACAGTAGCATGGCAATCAGAGCTGCCATCAGAAATTTTGGGGCCCCTTACACAGCTCAAGGCCTGGGCCCCCCAACCTCCCCCCCCCCCCAGACGAAAGCTAATTTTGCCCCCCACCTTGACTCAACCCATTGACCACACCCTTTAACCCGCCCCTTTTTGTCGGCCACCTATTTAATGATTGTTTCATGCAACATTTTACTTGACCAGCTAATTTTAGATATTCTTGGTGGTCATCTGTGCCATTTTGGCTTCAAAACATTACATGACCCCCTACACTACATTACATTATTGACAACTGTAAGTTTTTACCTTGACTGGTGGTGGCCTAGGTGTGTTTTTTAGCAGGTCTGCTCCAGTCACTGTTATGGGGGGATCTGTGGATGGCACTGTTATGGGGGGATCTGTGGATGACACACTGTTATGGGGGATCTGTGGATGACACTGTTATGGGGGATCTGTTGATGGCACTGTTATGGAGGGGGATCTGTGGATGGCACTGTTATGGAGGGGGATCTGTGGATGGCACCGTTATGGAGGGGGATCTGTGGATGGCACCATTATGGAGGGGGATCTGTGGATGGCACCGTTATGGAGGGGGATCTGTGGATGGCACCGCTATGGTGGGGGGATCTGAGGATGGCACCGTTATGGAGGGGGATCTGTGGATGGCACTGTTATGGGGGATCTGTGGATGATTCATTCCGTATATAGCATCTTATGCTATATGTGTCATCCACAGATCCACTCCACGACAATGTCATCCACAGATCCCCCTCCATAACAGTGTTCTGTGGATGACACTATTATAGGGGATCTGTGGATGACACTATTTTGGGGGGGGGGGATCTGTGGATGACATTATTATGGGGGAGATCTGTGTATGACACTTATGGGGGGAGATCTGTGTATGACACTTATGGGGGAGATCTGTGTATTACACTTATGGGGGGAGATCTGTGTATGACACTTATGGGGGGAGATCTGTGTATGACACTTATGGGGGAGATCTGTGGATGACACTTATGGAGGGTATCTGTGAATGGCACTGTTATGGAGGGTATCTGTGAATGGACACTGTTATGGAGGGGATCTGTGGATGGCACTGTTATGGGGGATCCTGTGATGGGCACTGTTATGAGGAGGGGGGATCTGTGGATGACACATACCGTATATAGCATCTTATGCTATGTGTCATCCACAGATCCCCCTCAATAACAGTGTCATCCACAGATCCCCCCCATAAGTGTCATCCACAGATCCCCCTCCCCATAACAGTGCACAGATCCCCCTCCATAACAGTGTCATTCACAGATCCCCCCCATAAGTGTCATCCACAGACCCCCCTCCATATAACAGTGCCGTCATCCATAGATCCCCCTCCCCGCCGCTCACAGTAGTATACATTTATAAACTGTAATCGGTATCCTGCAGACAGTAACTTTAAATCAGCTCTCATCTCTTTACTAGTGGGGTTTGGATGCAACATCAGATGCTCAGTGCCAGATAGACAGTCTAGTTACGCGATTGAGTCTTTTGCCGTGAATAGAGACCATATGCTTACCAAGCCCATTGCCTTTAATCTGTAATGACACTTGTTGTGCACAACACTGCAGAACTGGACTTCGCTTATAGCGGTCTCCTTTCCCAAGTCCTAACTGTGGCTCGTGTTACTCAGATACCCCAGGACTTACTGTAGGGCTGAATTATGCAACAACCGGACAGTGGCAAAAACCACATAAATGATGCACCTATCAATACTGGCAGAAAACTAGACGCTAGTCTACCTTACATTCAGCTCCCTCCAGTAACAGGCAGTGCGGGCGGCAACGCCCACTCACTGACGTCACGCGCTGCGCCGCGTAGTGGGAGGAGTCAATGTTACCGGAGTCAGTGTAAGATAGTAAAGAGATGAGCACTGATTTTAAAGTTAACACACTGACACAAAAAAAAAAAAAATGGCTCGGGACCGGCCGGGCCCCCATGGGGTCCGGGCCCCTTACTGGGGTATCGGCTTTACCCCCCTGATGGCGGCCCTGATGGCAATATAGCTGAGAAGACGGCTTCTGCAAGGGGACTAGAAGGGACTATATAGTCAGCTGCCAAAGCAGGAGGAAAGCAAAAAAAAAAAAAAGAAGAAGAAAAAGTTATTCTTATGCTAGCACTGCAGATGAATTTAAAACAGCTACTAAAAGCCTTTCAGGTCTTTATGAAAATGATTCATACGATAGCCTGTTTAAAGAGGACCTGTCACCTCTCCTGACATAACTGTTTTAGTATATAATAGTGTAAAGTAACAGTTCTAGAACATAGATTTTTATGTTGTGCTATTCCTCTGTTATTTCATATAATTAATCAATAACTGGGGGTTGCAGGTTAGCGGTTATGCTTACAGTGTACTTAAACCAGGGACGTACACAGAAACCAAGGGACCCCATACCCATAGTAAAGGTCAGAATTGGTCGCCATACGGCTACATATATACAAACCGGATTCCAAAAAAGTTGGGACACTATACAAATCGTGAATAAAAACTGAATGCAATGATGTGGAGGTGCCAACTTCTAATATTTTATTCAGAATAGAACATAACTCACGGAACAAAAGTTTAAACTGAAAAAATGTACCATTTTAAAGGAAAAATATGTTGAATCAGAATTTCATGGTGTCAACAAAATCCCAAAAAGTTGGGACAAGGCCATTTTCACCACTGTGTGGCATCTCCCCTTCTTCTTACAACACTCAACAGACGTCTGGGGACCGAGGAGACCAGTTTCTCAAGTTTAGAAATAGGAATGCTCCCCATTCTTGTCTAATACAGGCCTCTAACTGTTCAATCGTCTTGGGCCTTCTTTGTTGCACCTTCCTCTTTATGATGCGCCAAATGTTCTCTATAGGTGAAAGATCTGGACTGCAGACTGGCCATTTCAGTACCCGGATCCTTCTCCTACGCAGCCATGATGTTGTGATTGATGCAGAATGTGGTCTGGCATTATCTTGTTGAAAAATGCAGGGTCTTCCCTGAAAGAGATGACGTCTGGATGGGAGCATATGTTGTTCTAGAACCTGAATATATTTTTCTGCATTGATGGTGCCTTTCCAGACATGCAACCCTGCCCATGCCACACGCACTCATGCAACCCCATACCATCAGAGATGCAGGCTTCTGAACTGAGCGTTGATAACAACTTGGGTTGTCCTTGTCCTCTTTGGTCCGGATGACATGGCGTCCCAGATTTCCAAAAAGAACTTCGAATCGTGACTCGTCTGACCACAGAACAGTCTTCCATTTTGCCACACTCCATTTTAAATGATCCCTGGCCCAGTGAAAACGCCTGAGCTTGTGGATCTTGCTTAGAAATGGCTTCTTCTTTGCACTGTAGAGTTTCAGCTGGCAACGGCGGATGGCACGGTTTATTGTGTTCCACTGACAATGGTTTCTGGAAGTATTCCTGAGCCCATTCTGTGATTTCCTTTACAGTAGCATTCCTGTTTGTGGTGCAGTGTCGTTTAAGGGCCCGGAGATCACGGGCATCCAGTATGGTTTTACGGCCTTGACCCTTACGCACAGAGATTGTTCCAGATTCTCTGAATCTTCGGATGATGTTATGCACAGTTGATGATGATAGATGCAAAGTCTTTGCAATTTTTCGCTGGGTAACACCTTTCTGATATTGCTCCACTAACTTCTGCGGCACATTGTGGGAATTGGTGATCCTCTACCCATCTTGGCTTCTGAGAGACACTGCCACTCTGAGAAGCTCTTTTTATACCCAATCATGTTGCCAATTGACCTAATTAGTGTTAATTGGTCTTCCAGCTCTTCGTTATGCTCAAATTTACTTTTTCCAGCCTCTTATTGCTACTTGTCCCAACTTTTTTGGGATTTGTTGACACCGTGAAAATTGGAATCAACTTATTTTTCCTTTAAAATGATACATTTTACTCGGATTAAACGTTTGATCTGTCATCTACGTTCTATTACAAATAAAATATTGACATTTGCCATCTCCACATCATTGCATTCAGTTTTTATTCACAATTTGTTTAGTGTCCCAACTTTTTTGGAATCCGGTTTGTACATATATATATATATATATATTTATATTTATAGACAGTGTGCTTGAAATTTGCGAATCCTTCAGAATTTTCTATATTTCTGCATAGATTTGACCTACAACTTCATTAGAATTTCACGCATCCTAAAAATGGATAAAATGTGCCAAATTAAACAGGTTATTCAAAAATATTAGACTTGGCCATGTTCTTTTGATATTCAGCTCATGGACTGATATCCTGACATTTTCCTATAGTATTTGCTGGTATAGTTCATTTTTCCATTAGTGATGGCAAGCCATCCTGGCAGGGGCGGATAAAGTGCATGATAGGCCCGGGCTGTCTACCCAATTCGCCCCCCCACCCCATTTTAGTTTTAGTTTTTTTCTGTATGACGAGGCTGCGGTGCTTCGTAAGTGCCAAAGTCTCTTCCTAGGCCATATAACATTGTTCACATGGTCTAGGTGCAGCTATGTCCCATCTGAGTCATTGGGTCTGAGCTGTAATACCAAGCGCAGTGCTATCAAATGGACAGCGCTGTGCTTGGTAACGAACAAAGAGGCTGCGGCGCTCTGAAACACCGCGGTCTCCTCAAACAGCTGATTAGTGGGGGTGCCAGGAGTCAGACCCCCACCAGCTCATAACTTTCTGAGTACAGATTTCATAGATGTTACCTGCAGTCCTATGTAACACCCCACATAACACAGTGAACTATTGTGTTATGTGGGGTGTTACATAGGACTGCATGGAACATCTACTACATTATCTGTACACAGAAAATTATCACTGTTATCTGGGCTGTTACATAGGACTGCAGGTGACAAATTAAAATTTTAGTTGCCAATTTACAATTAAAATACATACAATTATGATTAAAAAAAAGACTTGGAGGAGAAGGTCACAGTAGTGAGTTAGCTCTACATACAGGGGAATACAGCACCACATACCTGTTACATCCAGTGATATCTCCTGTCATGTAGATCTTCTCTTTCCTCTTCTCCTCCGTTTGACCCAGACCACCATGACTAATTCTTTCAGCCACATCTCGTCTCTACAGAGTTTGTTACACAGACACGTTAGAGTTCTCATAATTGGGGTCATTTATCAAACTGGTGTAAAGTAAAACAGGCTTAGGTGCCCATAGCAATCAATCAGATTCCACCTTTCATTTTCCAAAAGGAGCTGTCAAAAATGAAAGGTGGAATCTGTTGCAATGGGTAACTAACCCATTTCTACATTACATCAGTTTGATAAATTACCCCAAAGGTCCCTATAGTGTCTACAGCAATTATAATGTCCCCTAGAGTGCCCCCAGTAATAATAACACCCTATATTGTTCTCCAGGTAATAATGCCTGTATAGTGTCCCGAAAAATAATGTCCCCTAATAGAAACGTCCCCACACTGCCCATATAGTAATTTCCCCCACGCTGCCCCCATATAGTAATTTCCCACACACTATCCACATACAGTAATTTCCCCCACACTGCCACATAGAGTAATTTCCCCCACACTACCCCATATAGTAATTTCCCCCACACTGCTCCTATATAGTAATTTCCACACACTGCCCCATATAGTAATTTCTCCACACTGCCCCATATAGTAATTTTCCCCACACTGCTCCATCTAGTAATTTCCCCACACTGCCCTCATATAGTAATTTCCCCCACACTGCCCCATATAGTAATTTCCCCCACACTACACCCATATAGTAATTTTCCCCCACACTGCCAATATAGTAATTTCCCCCACACTGCCCCCATATAGTAATCTTCCCCCACACTGCTCCTATATAGTAATTTCTCCCACACTGCCCCATATAGTAATTTCCCCACACTGCCCCATATAGTAATTTCCCCCACACTGCCCCATATAGTAATTTCCCCCACACTGCCCCATATAGTAATTTCCCCCACACTACCCCATATAGTAATTTCCCCCACACTGCCCCATATAGTAATTTCCCCCACACTGCCCCATATAGTAATTTCCCCCACACTGCCCCATATAGTAATTTCCCCACACTGCCCCATATAGTAATTTCCCCCACACTGCCCCATATAGTAATTTCCCCCACACTGCTCCTATATAGTAATTTCCCCCACACTGCCCCATATAGTAATTTCCCCCACACTGCCCCATATAGTAATTTCCCCCACACTGCCCCCATATAGTAATTTCCCCCACACTGCCCCATATAGTAATTTCCCCCACACTGCCCCATATAGTAATTTCCCCCACACTGCCCCATATAGTAATTTCCCCCACACTGCTCCTATATAGTAATTTCCCCCACACCCACACTGCCCCATATAGTAATTTCCCCCACACTGCCCCATATAGTAATTTCCCCCACACTGCTCCTATATAGTAATTTCCCCCACACTGCCCCATATAGTAATTTCCCCCACACTGCCCCATATAGTAATTTCCCCCACACTGCCCCCATATAGTAATTTCCCCCACACTGCCCCATATAGTAATTTCCCCCACACTGCCCCATATAGTAATTTCCCCCACACTGCCCCATATAGTAATTTCCCCCACACTGCTCCTATATAGTAATTTCCCCCACACCCACACTGCCCCATATAGTAATTTCCCCACACTGCCCCATATAGTAATTTCCCCCACACTGCCCCATATAGTAATTTTCCCCCACACTGCCCCATATAGTAATTTCCCCCACATCTGCCCCATACAGTAATTTCCCCCACACTGTCCCCATATAGTAATTTCCCCCACACTACCCCATATAGTAATTTCCCCCACACTGCTCCTATATAGTAATTTCCACACACTGCCCCATATAGTAATTTCTCCCACACTGCCCCATATAGTAATTTTCCCCACACTGCTCCATCTAGTAATTTCCCCACACTGCCCTCATATAGTAATTTCCCCCACACTGCCCCATATAGTAATTTCCCCCCACACTACACCCATATAGTAATTTTCCCCACACTGCCAATATAGTAATTTCCCCCACACTGCCCCCATATAGTAATTTCCCCCACACTGCTCCTATATAGTAATTTCTCCCACACTGCCCCATATAGTAATTTCCCCCACACTGCCCCATATAGTAATTTCCCCACACTGCCCCATATAGTAATTTCCCCCACACTGCCCTCATATAGTAATTTCCCCCACACTGCCCCATATAGTAATTTCCCCACACTACCCCATATAGTAATTTCCCCCACACTGCCCCATATAGTAATTTCCCCCACACTGCCCCATATAGTAATTTCCCCCACACTGCCCCATATAGTAATTTCCCCCACACTGCCCCCATATAGTAATTTCCCCCACACTGCCCCATATAGTAATTTCCCCCACACTGCCCCATATAGTAATTTCCCCCACACTGCCCCATATAGTAATTTCCCCCACACTGCTCCTATATAGTAATTTCCCCCACACCCACACTGCCCCATATAGTAATTTCCCCCACACTGCCCCATATAGTAATTTCCCCCACACTGCCCATATAGTAATTTCCCCCACACTGCCCCATATAGTAATTTCCCCCACACTGCCCCATACAGTAATTTCCCCACACTGTCCCCATATAGTAATTTCCCCACACTGCCCCATATAGTAATTTCCCCCACACTGCCCCATATAGTAATTTCCCCCACACTGCCCCATATAGTAATTTCCCCCACACTGCTTCTCATTTAAAATAAAAGGTTCTATTTTTACGTCCCATTTTATTATCATAAATAACATCTGTCAGCAAATTTGTAAGTATGACACTGGCTGACCTGTTACATGTGCACTTGGCAGCGGAAGGCATCTGTGCTGGTCCCATGCTCATACTGTATATACCCACTTTACTGAGAAAAATATATTTTCTAATATATGCAAATGAGCCTCTAGGTGCAACAGGGTGTTGCCATTACCTCCGAAAGGCCCTGCTCTTACTGTGACTGACTGCTGCTTCTTCTGCACTTTAACTGACACAGATGACATCCATGTGTTTTTTGTGGACCCATAGAAATGAATGGGTCTGTGTGCAATCTTCAGAAAATGCAGATCAGACACGGATTCAAAATACAGTCTGCTAAAGCCGTTGTTCTATGGAAGGTTTTAGCAGAGAGAGGAGCAAGAGGGCTGTACCCACTCTGCTAAAGCCTGGAATAGATATGCTATGCCAGGTTTCAGCAGAGCAGCGGTCTTGCAGGCAGGAGCAGCCGATGCTCAGTGTGGCCAAAGAGGAATCCATACTCCCATACACAGCAATATATGGGAGTACTGATTCTAAAGCCTGTATTCTTCGGCAGATGATAGCTAATAAGCGTGATCATCGGGCAATCCAAATCTTTTGACATATTAAATTAATAATGTTAAATGTTAATTTAAAAATTATTGTTTGCAGGGCAGCAGATCATGGTGTCTATACAGTATGGGAACGAGCAATGGCTGCGGAGGAGATAGCTGCGTGTAATGGCAGTGCTGTCCTCTGCTTCCCTCCCGACAGTCGTCTGCCACATTACATAGGTTATTTAATGCAGCCTTACAGCGCAGTCAAAAATGAAAGGTGGAATCTGATTGGTTGCAATGGGCAACTAAGCCAGTTCTACTTTACACCAGTTTGACAAATGACGCCATTAATCCCCATAAAGCACTTTGGTCAAAAGGCTGAGAACGAGTTGTTGACACAGGAACCAGTCTCGATGTGTTAGAATTTTTTGCTACTGTGCATCACATTTCTTTATTAAAGTATGTGTCAGGGGATTTCTACCTATCAAACTGGCTGACCTGTTGCATGTGCGCTTGAAAGCATCTGTGTTGGCCCCATGTTCATATGTACCTGCATTGCTGAGAAAAACGATGTTTTAATATCTGCAAATGAGCGTCTACGAGCAACAGGGTCATTGCCGTTACACAGAGTCTCTTCTCTCTCTGCGACTGCTGCACCCACGGCACTTTGATTGACAGGGCCAGGTGTTATGACATTGTCGTGGGGATAGAGGATTCATAGATATTGAGAGTACGGAATAATGGTGAATGAACCTTTATGTAGAGCAGTGAAATCTTTTTTACCATTTAACATACAGAAATGAGCGCCTCTAAAAAAATATATAAATTCTACACTCATCAGTGTGATCAGTATCTCACCGACTGTTAAATGTTTCTTACAGGAGGTTTAAAACAAAATGTAAACCGAGATTTCCTCTTAACATCTCAAGACTTTGCATATCTTAAAGTACTGCTTCCTTCCAGCTGGTGCAAAGAGGCAAGTATACTGATAGCATACAATTTAGGTGGTAGGGCTTATTTTTTTTTAAGAAGGGATGTTTGATTATCAAAGCTGGCCATATCCATGGTGTGATAATCCTGAAGGATGCAGCTTTGTTAGAGAGGTTTTCAGTGTACAGTTTGCAAGAAAAAGTATGTGAACCCCTTTGGAATGGTGCGAGGCATCATTCACATCAGGCAATACTTCTTGTGAAAAGCAAACCCAGAACTGGTGTGTGTTTTTTATAGGGCAGGGGCAGCTGTAACCAACACCTCCAATCTCATCTCATTGATTGACTCCAGTTGGCTGACACCTCACTCCAATTAGCTCTTGGAGATGTCATTAGTCTAGGGGTTCACATACTTTTTCCACCTGCACTGTGAATGTTTACATGGTGTGTTCAATAAAAACATAGTAACATTTAATTATTTGTGTGTTATTAGTTTAAGCAGACTGTGATTGTCTATTGTTGTACAAACCGGATTCCAAAAAAGTTGGGACACTATACAAATCGTGAATAAAAACTGAATGCAATGATGTGGAGGTGCCAACTTCTAATATTTTATTCAGAATAGAACATAAATCACGGAACAAAAGTTTAAACTGAGAAAATGTACCATTTTAAGGGAAAAATATGTTGAATCAGAATTTCATGGTGTCAACAAATCCCCAAAAAGTTGGGACAAGGCCATTTTCACCACTGTGTGGCATCTCCCCTTCTTCTTACAACACTCAAACAGACGTCTGGGGACCGAGGAGACCAGTTTCTCAAGTTTAGAAATAGGAATGCTCTCCCATTCTTGTCTAATACAGGCCTCTAACTGTTCAATCGTCTTGGGCCTTCTTTGTTGCACCTTCCTCTTTATGATGCGCCAAATGTTCTCTATAGGTGAAAGATCTGGACTGCAGACTGGCCATTTCAGTACCCGGATCCTTCTCCTACGCAGCCATGATGTTGTGATTGATGCAGAATGTGGTCTGGCATTATCTTGTTGAAAAATGCAGGGTCTTCCCTGAAAGAGATAACCGTCTGAATGGGAGCATATGTTGTTCTAGAACCTGAATATATTTTTCTGCATTGATGGTGCCTTTCCAGACATGCAAGCTGCCCATGCCACACGCACTCATGCAACCCCATACCATCAGAGATGCAGGCTTCTGAACTGAGCGTTGATAACAACTTGGGTTGTCCTTGTCCTCTTTGGTCCTGATGACATGCGTCCCAGATTTCCAAAAAGAACTTCGAATCGTGACTCGTCTGACCACAGAACAGTCTTCTATTTTGCCACACTCCATTTTAAATGATCCCTGGCCCAGTGAAAACGCCTGAGCTTGTGGATCTTGCTTAGAAATGGCTTCTTCTTTGCACTGTAGAGTTTCAGCTGGCAACGGCGGATGGCACGGTGGATTGTGTTCACTGACAATGGTTTCTGAGCCCATTCTGTGATTTCCTTTACAGTAGCATTCCTGTTTGTGGTGCAGTGTCGTTTAAGGGGCCCGGAGATCACGGGCATCCAGTATGGTTTTACGGCCTTGACCCTTACGCACAGAGATTGTTCTAGATTCTCTGAATCTTCGGATGATGTTATACACAGTTGATGATGATAGATGCAAAGTCTTTGCAATTTTTCGCTGGGTAACACCTTTCTGATATTGCTCCACTATCTTTCTGCGCAACATTGTGGGAATTGGTGATCCTCTACCATCTTGGCTTCTGAGAGACACTGCCACTCTGAGAAGCTCTTTTTATACCCAATCATGTTGCCAATTGACCTAATTAGTGTTAATTGGTCTTCCAGCTCTTCGTTATGCTCAAATTTACTTTTTCTAGCCTCTTATTGCTACTTGTCCCAACTTTTTTGGGATTTGTTGACACCGTGAAAATTGGAATCAACGTATTTTTTCCTTTAAAATGATACATTTACTCGGATTAAACATTTGATCTGTCATCTACGTTCTATTACAAATAAAATATTGACATTTGCCATCTCCACATCATTGCATTCAGTTTTTATTCACAATTTGTTTAGTGTCCCAACTTTTTTGGAATCCGGTTTGTACTTAGATGAAGATCAGATCACATTTTATGACCAATTTGTGCAGAAATCCATATCATTCCAAAGGGTTCACATACTTTTTCTTGCAACTGTATATGGCAATTTGTGTAGAAACCAGTCATCCCTCTGCTGAAATATATAGAATACTATATATTATAGTATTATGGAGTACAATTACATGTACGGCATACACATTGCTTTACTGATGGTAGTGTTGTGTAATACATAAATACCATTATTATTTTTTGGAAAATGAATTAAATTAATTCTGCTTATCTTGTCTTTTTCTGAAGAATGAGAAAGTAGAAGTACTGAACTGGAAGATTCAGGACAGTGATCCGCATCCAGATAAAGGGACAGATAATCCTGCATTTAGTGACATGGAAATGTACAGCACAGAAAAGAATGAAAAACTTAATGGAATTAACCCATGAGATTTTACAGAGGTCTGATATAAGATGATTGGTATGAAGAAAGGACAAGCGTGCTGTCAATGTGGTGCTGTGGAAGCCCGTCCATTGGAAACCAACCATCATTGGGGCCAAACTTCCTTGTCCAAATGATGTCTATATATTCATTTTATAAAGAAGATTTTTTCAATGTTATTATATATCATAGAGAGAATGTAAATATAAAGGAGTGATGCTGTGACCATATACAGTAGGGATAATTAGGTACCTTTTTGTAAAGGTCCACATTCCTGGGTCTGCCCTTGGTGAGGGACAACAGTGGCTTGTATCACACTGCAGCAATTTTCTTTTTTTTTTAATAAGCCATGCCTCTAATCCCACCAAATCCCCTTTGAGCCCCCAACAGTAATAGTGCCCTCTTAGTGCCTTTCCACACAGTAAGGCTGCTCCCTTGTGCCCCAGCACCAAACAATGTCACCTTATTGTGAACACATAATAGTGGTGCCCCCCACACTGTAATGATGCCCCTCAGACAGTATGATTCTCCTTTAGTGCCTCCCATGCAGTATGATACCCCTAGTGTCCCCACATAGATTAAGTCCCCCTTAAGTGCCCCTACACAGTGATGCCCTATTAAGGGCCCCACTCAGAGTAATGCCTGCTTATGTGGCCCCCATACAATTTGATGTCCCCCTTAAGTGGTCCCCTCAAATTGATGCCTCCTTAAAGTGGTTGTCACACAGTGATGCCCCCCTAAGTGCCCCCACAGAGAGTGATGCCATCTAAGTTCCTCCACACAGTGGTGACAGTATGATGCACAGTATGACTCTTTAAGTGGTCCCAACACAGTAAGTCCCCCCTCCGAGTGATGCTTCCTCACAGAGTGATACTTCCTTAAGTGGCCGTCCACAGAGTGGTGCCCCCTTAAGTGAGTTGTTTTGGACATAAAATGAGTTTCTGTAATTGTGTTCCTGTGTCTTTATAACTGTAGTCACTACTTGCCTTCATGATCATGAGTGGACAGGTATATTTATGTAAATTTATATTAGGATAGATATACAATGCCGTAACACTCTTGTTTAGGTGGGTTCTATATCGCGCAATGAATGACCCTGAACACCTAATTACATTAGAAGTGAACATCACATTGGAACTAGCATGTTTCCGTGAAAAGGTTCATCTATCCAGCTCAACAACTTGTTTCATGAATAGCCCCATAGTTCCAGGTATCCCTTATGGCTGGCTAGTGAAAGAGACGCTCAGTCGTACAATGCAAGCCCCCTGACTGTAATGTACGGTACTTTATTTATTTATTTTCAAAATATTTTTAGTGATTTACAACAAAGAAGACATACACTGTATAGTAAAAAAACCAAAGTGCTCAGAAACTCTGGTAGACCAGCAGTGTAAATGAGGTGCAGCACATTAGCATGGACATGTCCTCAATAGCCGGAGACTGTGTATAACGGGGTAACCGGCAATGCAGATGTAGTGGTACCGCTGAAATAATTTCTTAGTCCTTGCTGGCATTGCATGCAATTAGCACATAAATAAAGAGCAAACAGCATTAACAAATGTATAACCTGTAGTGGGGGCAAGGGAAATAAGGGAAGGGGAGATGGGCGGGGGTATTGCAGTGCGGTAGAACCCGCGCCTAGCAGACAGCCGCATCACAGTGGACCCCAATTAAGTAAGAGGGGGTATACCACTACACCTTATTACGACTGAGGTATACAGGGAGGAAGATTGCTATTGGGCAAAGCCTGGTGAGCTTCTTAGTGGGGGGGGGGGGGGGGGACATAATGTCAATTGCAGGACCCTTGTTTATTAGCTCTCCATTTCTCCCATAGCGACCAGATTGCGATATACTTATGGTGAGACCTTGTTCCCAGTGGGAAAGTTCTTCTAACCTGGGGATGGATTCTACCTTGTCAATCCAAAGAGTGGCTGAAGGCGATGTTTCTGACTTCCAGTCCAAGGCTATCAATAGCCTTGCTGCTGCTATTCGAATTCTCAATGAACCATGCTTTGATTTAGAGAGTGTATCTGGGAGTAAAGATAATAAAGCTATCTTGGAACACATTGGAAGTTTTGAGTTGCATAGTTTTAAGATATTGGATTATATTGTCAAAGATTATTTTCCAGAAAGTCACTAATAAAGGCCATGACCACCATATGTGTAAGAAGGAGCCCTTATTTACTTTACACCTCCAACAGAGGTCAGAGGTAGATCCGTACATCATTTTTAGCTTGGCTAGGGTTAGGTACCACCTAGTCAAAACTTTGTATTCTCTTGTATGGTGGTGCACCTCGAGGTGAGCTTGGGTGCTAGTAAAATATTGTGTAGGTCAAAGATTGTGAATTTCGTGTCCAGATCCCTTTCCCACACTTTTATAAAATGTAGAGATGAAGGGGAATCTGTATATGGTAAGTTACGTGAGTTAGTAGAGATTTGTTTAATTGGATATTGTGTCTGAGCTAATAATTTTTCATACCAGGTGGGGGTGGGTGGCCTGTTGTCAGATGATATTACCTTCTTAAGGGAGAAGCTTATGAAAGCATATTGTAAGTCATTTAGGCTAGGTATATGAAACTTAATGCTCATCGAGGGTGCGTCCAAAAATTTTCCCTCTTGATCTTACAATTCTCCTGGTGAGAGAACTGAGTTTCTCAGTTGGTGAAGTAGAGAGTGGTAACCATCCCCAGAGCATATGAGGCAGTCTCCTATCTACATTAAGGAAGAGGGATATTTTGAGCATGACTCTCTAATCTCAGAAATCCGCCAAACTGACAGTGTAGCTGCAAGGAGAGTGTAGTCTTTCTGTCTTTTTGTCAGGCTTGGCAGGTCTGCGAACACCAGGGATCTTAGGGGACATTTTGCCATCATTTCTTCTATCAATACCCAATGTTTGTGTGCCGGTTTTCTAACCCAGTCGATCACTCTACTGAGATAAAAAGCATAATAGTATCTTTTTAATGAGAGGAACCCAATTCCACCCTTTTGGAATGGTAGTAACAGGATCTTGTTGGATGTTCTGGGTTTAATGGAGCCCCAAATATAAGAGGAGCACAGTTTTTGGAAGGAGTCGAAAAATCACTGTGAGAGGTGTATTGGAAGGACTTGTAATAGATATGTGATTTTTGGGACTATCAGAGTGTTTAACATATTTCTTTGTCCAAGCCAAGAAATAAAGGTTGGAGACCACTAGCAATAGTAGGTAATTTAGGTGAATTTTAAAGATGTGCTTGTCCACTCGAAGGTTAGAGTTTGTACGTAACCTCTGTAGTTCTTTGGGCGGTAGGTTGATACCCATTGCTTGAGATTTGGCAATATTGATTTAAAGTTTGAAATATATCCAAACTCAACTATAATAGGGAAGGCCTGTGTTGGGTTAGAAATCATTAGTAGTAATCATCTGCATATGCAGCTTGTTAAACTCAAGGTTTCTACATTTCACTCCATGTATTTCCTGATTAGCCCGATATGTTTGTAAAAAGGATACAAATTGAGAGTATGAATAAAATTGGCAACCTTGCCTGGTACCATTATTAATCCTGACTGCCTGAGAGAGGATATCATTCACCCCGATGTATGCGCTTGTTGTTCGTACATTGCGAAAATTGCTGCTATGAAGGAAATAGAAGCCCCATCTGAAGTAGTGTACATTTGAGGAAAGGCCACATAACCCTATCGAAAGCCTTTCTGCGTCAGTTTTCTAGTAGTACCATGGAATCACCCTTTTCCCTACCAGAGCAATAGAGTTCAGTAGTAATGTACTTTATTTATACATCTTTCAATTTTTGATTTGAGGTACAGTATATGATCACCTCTGACTGACCTTCACACTTGTATAAGGTCTAGTTTTGATCAGTGATTTCTATCAGTGATTGTGACCCAAAACCAGGAATGGAGCCCATACTGAGATAACAATGAAGAGAGTTTCACCTGTTCCTTGTTTTTGATCTGTGTCTGTTTTTGGCTCACAATCACTGATAAAAATCACTGAACAAACACTGTTGCCTTAGGCCTCATGCACACGACCGTTGTTCTGGTCCGCATCCGAGCCGCAGTTTTCGGACAAGAATAGGCATTTCTACAATGGGCCGCCCGTTCCGTTCCGCAAATTGCGGAAGGCACACAGGCGGCTTCCGTTTTTTGCGGATCCGCGGTTTGCGGACCGTAAAAAAACAGAACGGTCGTGTGCATGAGGCCTAATACACATGTATGTGTTTGAAACTATGTCCATGAAGCGACAGTTGTTGGTCTGTAGGTCCATGTTTTTGGCGTCCATGAATCATTCACCATTTACCATGTGAATTGCTAAGCTGAAAAAGGAATTTCCAGAGCATTTCCTACCAATGATCAGTGAAAACCACTGACAGTGCACAGATGCCATCCATGTGCTGTCAGTAGTTTTCATGGACTAATAGACTTCAATGGGTGTATTTGGTCTGCAATATTGACCAAAGTAGTGCATGTCTCTGATGTGGGTTAGTGGAAAAACAAGTTGTGTGAATAAACACATTAAATGGGTTGTCCGGGAATAAGTTGTTTTTCCCTAATGCCGACAGACTACTTCAGTAAGCGAAAGATTCATACTAACCTACTCCCAAATACTCTGTTCTTTTGTGATAACTCCCGTATGTCCATTTTCTAGTCCCTGGCTTGTTTTCTTCCAGTGGAGCATGGACATGATTACGTGCATCACTGCAGCCAATGACTAGCTTTAGCGGGGATATGGTCCACAAGTGGCATGTTTTTATGCTGTTTTTAGCAGAAAAAAAGAAACACTATCAAATCTGTGTGTAGATACCCCAAATTCATTTTTTCCCCATTAGTTTTTTCCCTATAAAGAAGGGGTTGGAAAACACCTGACAAAAACACCATTGCTTCAAAACAGAAAAAAAATGCCAGCCAAAAAAATGCACCAAAAACCACAAATCAACCTCAAAAACGGTTTAAAAAAAAACCTCTGTGACACCAGCCTAAAGGAATTTTCCACCTTTAGATATTGATCACCTATCCTCCGGATAGGTCAGCAATATCAGAGCAGTGGGGGTCCAACACCCAGCAACCCCCACTGATCAGCTGTGTTTGGCAACCAACAGTTGCTAGAAATCAAAACTGATGGAGCCGGAAGCAGAAGATGCCCTCCATTCAAATTGTTAAGCATTGCCTACATCCATAAAATATTAGCATTCTTCCTCATGCACACGTGCCATTGCCCAGCCGTTCCGTGCATTGGGGCCCACAATTTGCGATCTCCAAGTGCACGGGGCCCCATCCGTGCGGTTGCAGCAGATGGATCCAGACCTATTCAACTTGAATGGGTCTATTATCTGTCCACACTGCAAAAAATAGAACATGTTCTATTATTTTTGCTGAGTGGAGGCACGGAAGAATCCCCGCGGAAGCTTCCATGGGGTTCGTGGCCTCCGTTCCGCACCTTCCGATTCGGTGCGGACCCATTCGGAACCATATATTGCACAACCCGCTGTTTGCTGCCGCAATACGGCCACAGCCGGGTAACAGCCGTGTGCATGAGGCCTTAGAGTGCTATCATGCGTGCTGTTTTTAATGCAGGCATATTATGCATTTCTGATAAGAGACAGAAGTAGAATCTTTCCGCATACTTCCCATTCCTTTATGATCCACTGTTGACATTGGCTTCAAATACTGCATCAAAAACTGCATGAACATAGCATATAGGAAAACACCCTCATAATCAATTAATTGATTAATTTTACCTATTAATTGTTAAGTTCAGTCAACATGTGGACAGAGTTATCTTATTCCACTGAGAATCATTATTGTTTGATACCCAATACACTTTCAGTATTTTTAGAAGCATTGTGTACCTCTCTCAATGGGTTGAGCATAAGTGTGGGTCTATTTATAACGCACAGATAAGGCTATGTTCACCTTCACTGTTTACTTTCAGAGAGAGGTACAGTTAAAAGAGTTTTCTAGGATTTTTTTTTATTGATGACCTGTCCTCTGGATAGGTCATAAGTATCTGATCATTGGGGGTCCAATACCCGGGACCCCCGCGGATCAGCTATTTAAGAAGGGCAGTGGTGCTCCCCTCTCTCAGTACTTTGGGGGCAAGGGGCAGGGGTGCACCTAGCCTTTTCTGCTGCCTGATGAAAAATGTAACCCCCCATGCAAAATTCTCAACCTAACCCCTTCCCTTCAACCCTACTGTTAAAGGGTTTCTATCACTTTGTATGACATAATTATCTGTCAGACACTAGCGATCCGCTAGTGTCTGCTCTGGCCAACCATCCTACTATAATCACTTGTGGGGCAGCGGTTTTGCTAAAAAACAAACTTTTGTAAATATGCTAATGAGCCTCTAGGTGCTATGTGGGGCGTCATTAGCACCTAGAGGCTGCCGTCTACCTTCATAAACAGTCGCCGCCCAGCGCGTCCCTCCAGCCCGCCCATGTCCTGCTGAATGCGATCCTCCGTGTGACGCAGCGGACGAATTCTCGCGCATGCGCCGTGCGCGGCTGTATTCGGCGCATGCGCAGTGAATGTCTGACCGCTTCCCTGCTCAGACATCTCCACTGCGCCGAATACAGCCGCGCACGGGGAGCATGCGCAAGAATTCGACCGCTGCGTCACACGGAGGAACGCATTCAGCAGACATGGGCGGGCTGGAATGACGCGCTGGGGCGGCGACTGTTTATGAAGGTAGACGGAGCCCTAGGTGCTAGATGACGCCCACATAGCACCTAGAGGCTCTTTAGCTATTAATAAAAGTTCGTTTTTTAGCAAAACCGCTCCCCTACAAGCGATTATAGTAGGATGGTTGGCCATAGCAGACACTAGCAGATCGCTAGTGTCTGACAGCTAATTAATGTGATACAAAGTGATAGAAACCCTTTAAAGACATGCTTGGAAAACATTACATACTGTATATAGCGCTACAAAACATACAGGGTAATACAGCGCCACATACCTCTTATTTCCAGTGGTGTCTCCTCTTGATGTAGATGTTCTCTTTCCTTATCTTCTCCATTCAGACCAGACTGGCCATTGATGATTTCTTTCAGTCATCTCTCATCTCTGGCAGTTTGAGAAATAGACATCTTAGTTCTTACTTTTCTATCATCATTACCACCTTCTCAACACCTCATCTTGCCACACCAAATACTGTGCCCACTGTGCTCCCCAATACTATACTGCAGAAACAGTCCCCCAGAAAATACCAGTACCACACAGATAGTTGCCCTTTTCCAATTATTATTGGCACCCAGTGCACTAATCAACTATAGCCAACACAGGAGAATCTTCAGCTCTTTGCTATGGAGCGTCACCAATCCCCTGTTTACACAATATATAATAAACGCAGCTCAGCAATCAAAAAGTTCATCCAATATATCAAAGTGAGCATCAAATTACTACTCACCTACCACAAGTTAGAAGGCTGAGTTTTCTCAGCCTGCATTTGTGGGAGAGGCGTATGGATATATCTACCTCCGGGGGAGTGCTTGCTGCCCTGCGTGGTCTTCCGGTGCCATATCCTCACCCCAAGCTACACGTCCTTCTCCTCCGGTGCGCCTTCAGGTAAGCAGGGCCCCGACGGGGTTTTCATATCGGGCAGCGCAAGTTACCGGCATCTCGGGTAAGTCCGCCACCCTCTCCTGCTTCCTTCACCTACCTTCAGCCTCAGCGTCCCTCACTTGGCCTCCCGCCGCACTCTGCCGGTCGGTTCCGGCCGCACTTTCTCCCGCCGGCGCTCCTAGGTCACGTGGGCCTGCGAGCTCTGAGCTTCGCCGCTCGGGGCGTCCTGTTTCCCCGGGCGACGAGCTCTCTTCCGGGTCGCGCACCACGTGACCCAGTGCTGATAAATTGCCGTTCATTTTTCAAAGTTTTCTTCCCCAAATCATTCTACATGTCTGAGTTGTTAAAAAAAATATTCTTTTGGAGATAATGTGCGAAATATAGATTGGCTAGTGCTTTTGCCGCGTGCCCCAAGTATCCAGCAGATGGCAGTGAAACATTTGTTAGTTGAAGGTTTGCTAGCCTTCCCCACTGTTAAGTTTTCATAATGAACCTTATTTAAAAAATAAATAAATAAAAGATCACTGCGTAGTATTAAGCCAGGGCCATTCCGCAATCATGTGTTTTGCTTTCTTTACAGGACCCGTGATGGGTACGATGTGTTGATATCAGTGATTATTAAAATTGGGGTAGGGGGATCTATTATGGCCAGCACATATGTGTTGGTCACATGATAGGAATTTTCTGGCAGGCTTATAGCGGTTTTGCGTTCTCACGGCGGGTCTGTCGCCCGAGTCCATCCCGTGCTTGCTGATTTAACCCTTCGATCACCAGGTTCAAACCCTCTTTTGCCTCCTTGCTTGTCTAGGTCAAAGGCACGGTCCTCATCTCTGCTTGTTCTGCTCAAAGACTCGCGTTTATTTCTTGCTTATACCTTCTGCATCACAGTTTGTGTTTTATACCAACAGGTTTACGTTTGTTAACATCCTCTGCCTGTCACGTCACTCAGGCCACGTAGTCTTAAATTGTTAGGGCTAACCTCCACACCGGCCAGGGTCACGTTTGTTAAATGTTAACCGCCTGTCATTTACTCAGGCCACATAGTACAATTCATTCAGGGTCAACCTGCCATGCTGGCCAGGTTCACGTTTGTTAAAAAAAAAAAATTCTGCCTGTCACGTTACTCAGGCCACGTACTCAAATTCATCAGGGTCAACCTGCCATGTCAGCCAGGTCACGTTTGTTAATGTTAACCGCCTGCCACATTAACTCAGGTTACGCAATACAATTTTGTTTTAGGGTCAACCTGCCACGTCGGTCAGGTTCACGTTTGTTTAAAATTTTCTGCCTGTCACGTTACTCAGTGCCACGTAGCTTAAATTGTTTAGGGCCAACTCACCACACCAGCCAGGTCACATTCATCATTTTGTCACATTACTCTTACCACGTAGTACAATTCATTTAGGGTCAACCTGCCACGTCTGGCCAGGTTTAAGTTTGTTAACTTCTAATTGCTTGTCATCGTTACTCAGGCCACATAGCTCAAATTTATCAGCACCAACCTGCCATGTCGGACAGGTCACGTTTTTTAATGTTAACTGCCTGCCACATTACTCAGAGGCCACGCAGTACAATTCATTCAGGGACAACTTGCCACGTCCGCCAGGTCACCTTGTTTAAATACCTGTCACAATACTTAGATCACGTAGTACAATTTATTGAGGGTCAACCTGCCACGTCGGCCAGGTTTACGTTTGTTAATATTAACCGCCTGTCATGTTATTTAGGCCACGTAGTACAAAATCACTCAGGGCGCAATCTACCATATGCCAGGTTTACGCTTCTAGGCCATAGCCCGATCCATCATTCAGGCTGCAAAGCCCATATCACAACCGGGCCCCACCCGGCAGTCATTATTTAGGTTCCATTTAAAAAAAAATAATATATATAAAAATATATATATATATATATATAAATACTTTAATTTGCAACCGTGTTTTTTCTCCAGTTTTCAGCTAAACTTGATCCAGGTAACAGTGCACCCACAGCCGGTCCACTTCCTCTTACCGCATTATTTTCTTACTTCCACGTTCTACCGAGTCGTTCTCTCTGCAGTCTGTGGGCTCGCTACCGTCTGCTCTCATATATCAACCAATTCCTCTTCTAATTCTATTGCACATTTCGGGTCACTCAGGTTCGTTCAGTTCACGTCTAGACTTAATTTTCTGCTACACAGCCACAGTCATGTCGCACCCATCCGATATTGAAGACCCCTGTCTCAGTTCCGGAATCTCAACCCTCCGATCATGCTAGCTGCATGTATCTGCGAAGCTGGACTGTACCCAAGTTAATCGCGGAACTGAACCATCGAGCATTCGCCATCCAGCGTCCGCTCGCAAGGCTGAATTATATAGACTTTTGGTCACCAGCACATCAGCTCCTGCTGAGGATCAAGTGTCCATGCCCACTATTCAACTCTCCCTGCAACAGTGCATTCATCCATCAACAGCATCTCCAGCGCAGTCTCAGACATGCAGTCTCGGCTGCTGGCTGTCGAGTCCCGATCCTCCGCAGCCGACATTCCAGCTCCACCTGTTTCAGTCCCCTCCCACTTCTCGCTGCCCCTCTCCAGTAGGGTTCCCAGTACCCCGGCCATAGCTCCTTCCCATTTTGTTCCGAAAATATTAGGAAGGGACATTTTGGCTGGGAAGGGACGTCAATTTAGCCTCCATACTTATCGCCACCCACAATACCATGGAGAACAAGACAATCGCCTGCGGCGATGGGTCCATAATCCTTAAGTCCAAAGACGCCCTTACTAAATAAGAAGCTATGCATACCAGAATTCGTTCTCGCTTTCAGCCTCTTCAGGACATCGTTTGCTCTGCCCGGCCAGAGAGGATGTGAGAGCTGGACATTTATCTCTACAGGGCACCGACCTGGGGAATAAGTATGGTGGTTTTGCTTCCTTAGCCCAGTTCAGACACGTCACCAACTGGGCCGTACTAGACATGGAGCTTTTCTGACGGCACTTTGCAGGTCTCAAGGCTCCTTCCTGCGCTTCTTGCCAGTCCATTCTCCATTCGTCCGACTGGTGCCCCAATCTAGCCTCAGCTTCCCAAGATAGGCTTGTCCCCGGTCCATCCGGCCTCCATAGCAGGCCCCAGCAGTGGACAAGTTAGGTAGACTCAAAATTTTGCGCGGCAAAAGTCAAGTCTGCAATAACTGCAATCTCACAGTTTGCAACTATAATAAGTGTCGAGCTCTCCATGTCTGCTCAGTTTGCTTCAGGGCCCACCCTTAAACCACCTGCCCTCATAGATCCTCAAAGCATTCCTGACTAGTCGGGGTCAATGTAGAGCTGTTAGCATCCCTTCTGCTGGATCACCACGATCCTTCCCTCACCTGATTCTTGGTTTCTGGCTTCACGGGGGGGTTTTCACACGGGGCTCGTTGCCCTGCCTCAGTCCACCTGGGAGGGAGATAACCTTCTGTCTGCAGTTAGGGATTCCGATTCTGTCACTACCCTGCTCCAGTCCGAGCTCCAAAAGGGCTTTCTCATCTGTCCTTTTTCCACAGTCCCCTTCGACCACTGGAGGGTTAGCCACATCGGAATTGTCACAAAGAAGTTTTCAAATAAAAAATGATTAATTTACGACCTTTCAGCTCCTCACGGTTCGCATATACCCAGTCTTAACTCTTTGATTCCATCCGAAGAGTTTTCCATGCACTATTCCTCAGTAGATGGAAGCTACCCAGTTGATCCTGCAGATAGGAAGAGGTGCATGGTTAACAAAGGTAGACATCGCCGATGCCTTCAAGCTGCTGCCTGTCCAGGCTCAGCTGTGGAAATTTTATGGCATCAAATGGATGGACAAATACTACTTCGCGAACAGGTTGACTTTCGGATGCAAAAGTAGTCCTTGGTTGTTCGCGCAAGCCCTGCACTGGATTTTGGTTAACCACTGCCACTGCCCAATGGTTATTCATTATCTAGATGACTTCCTTATAATAGAAGAGCCAGGTCATGAGCCCGACAGGTTAGCGTCCCTACTGCAACTTTTTTCAAAGCTCAACGTTCCAGTTGCGGACAGAGGGTCCTTCCACGACCTGGGCATCGTGGATTCTGTTAAGATGGAAGCAAGGCTTCTGGAAGAAAAGCTGGAGAAAATCAGAATCACCATCTCCAAATCAGTGACATCTAATACCCTCACCAAGGCAGACTTGCAGTCCTTATTAGGCATGTTAAACTTTGCCACGAGAGTCATGCCCCAAGGCAGGGCCTTCGTTTCCAGGTTGCTCCAGTTATTCCCCTCAGCTGCCGAACAGGACTCTCCCATTCGTTTGTATTCCCAAGCCTTGGCCGACCTGGCAATGTGGGATAGATTTTTGTCCCAATGGAATGGTGTTTCCTTGTTCGTTCCACACTGGAGCCCAGCTTCACCCACAGTTTCTTCGGATGCAGCCGCCTCCTGCGGCTTCGTGGCAATCTTTGGCAGGCAGTGGTTCGCAGGTCCTTGGCCACCAGAAATACTGTCAGGGGTAGCCCTAAAATCTTCACCATTGCTAGAAATGTATCCCATCATAGCAGCAGCTCAAGTTTGGGGTAGACAATTCCCCAGTCATCTTCATCACAGACAGCCAGTCTATAGTGGAAAATCTCACCAAGGGCAGATCCAGATCCCCCCTCATCATGTCTTTTTTGCGCAAGTTGGTCTGGCTTTCAATGGGTTACAATTTTAATTTTTTCTGTAGGCATATCCAGGGCTCCAAGAACCTGGCGGCAGACCTTTCTTGATTTAACTTCCCCACTTTTTTCCAGGTAATGCCACAAGCGAACCGAACAGGATTAACCCCGCCAGCCTTCCATACCCTGACAATGGACTAAATTCCCACATTGCCTCCGCGAAAGCTCTCATCCACAGGTCACTGTCAGCCAATACCGCCAGGAACTACGGGTCCGCATGGAAGATATTCAACAAATTTTCGCTCTCATATCCTAGGGCCAACACTGACAAAGCCACATACATCTTGGCGTTTCTGGCTTACTGCCACACGGAGCTCAAGCTCTCCTATAACACAATCAGATTGTATCTGGCTGGAGTCCAGCATTATTTCATGCTTGAGCATCCGGATAGTGCTTCGGTTTTTTCATCTCAGGCGGTAAAAGCAACCCTCATGGGTATTCAGAAAAATTGCAAGGGTTTCACCTCCGTTAGACAGCCAGTATCAGGCGACCTGTTCAGGAAGCTATCCAATTCACTAGATGGGAATCCTTTTGGGCCATATCCTAGCACCATCATTAAGGCTGCCATGTATTTAAGCTTTTATGGTATCTTAAGACCCGGGGAATTTACCAGCACCTCACTTAAGAATAAAGGATTGACAAAGGGCCAATTAGAATGGCATTCCGATCACTTCGTTCTCCATCTTGTATCTTCCAAAACTTCCCAAACCGGTCCCCCAGTAGCGATTAAATATTTCCAGACCTTTAAAGCATGGTGCCCCGTTAAAGTGTTGAGAAAACTCCTCACCGTGTTAGATGGCGCTCCGCCCGCTAGCCCCTTACTTCCATTCAAAACGGCTCACTCACATCCTCACAGTTCATCTCGCACATCCGATCTCTAGCTTCCAGTTTAGGTTTCGATCCTAATGTCATATCCGGGCATTCCTTCCGAATCGGAGCGGCTTCGGCAGCTTCTAGACATGGGGTGCCCGGGCAGGTCATCCGCAAAATGGGTCGCTGGAAGTCCTCTTGTTTTGCCCAGTATATACCTAACCCAAATGCAGAAATATCCAAAGCCTTCTGTCATTTGGCTCTCTGAGCATGTTGTTATAATAAAAAATAATAAAAAAAATACATACATATTTCCTATGCTTGGTTCTTTTGCCCCCTTATAGGCCTACCCACGCACTTGGCTAAGGGCACACCACCAGCCATTCAGTTAGTTTACCATTGGCTACCCAGCCATTCCTCTACAGTGTCTCATCTTCCAGCCACGAACACAAGTTAGAAGGCTGAGTTTTCTCAGCCTGCATTTGTGGGAGGGGCGTATGGCTATATCTACCCCCAGGGGAGTGCTTGCTGCCCACGTGCGCTTCCGGTCCCCCACCCTCCCTCCCATAATCTTTCATATTCACCCAGGGTATGCCCCCTTATAGGCCTACCCACGCACTTGGCTAAGGGCACACCACCAGCCATTCAGTTAGTTTACCATTGGCTACCCAGCCATTCCTCTACAGTGTCTCATCTTCAAGCCACGACCACAGCTACTTTTAAAGTGCCGTCATTTCTTTATTAATTCCTCTGACTTTAATTCATAATTCATAGTATAGCATTTAGAGAATGCTGACACTGCTCCATCCGTGGAATGAACTTTTTGATTGCTGAACTGCGTTTATTATACATTATGTGCACACAGTGCCCTAAAAAGTAACTGCACCCAGCAACTACTATTAACTAATAGTGTTCGAAACATAATGTTCCCCTAAAATAATTGTTCTAAGCTGATACTGTGTGCTTGGTGTTACATATAAACAGTATATAAAATATCTCCTTATAATGTGCACCAATAAAAAAAAAAAAAAAACTTATAATGTGTGCCAGTACAAAAAAATACCCCCTCATGATGTGCACCAGAACAAAAAAAAAACAACTTATAATGTTAATGTGCGCAGTACAAAAAACACACCTTGAAATACCCCCTTACCTTTCAAATCAGACCCCCATATCACACATCAGATCAGACACCCCATATCAGACCTTAAACCACCCCCACATATCAGACTTCAAATCACTCCCCCATATCAGACCTAAAATCAGACCCCCATATCATATCAGACCCTCCTATCAGGCTTCAATTCAGACCCCCATATCACACCTCAGATCAGACCTCAAATCGGATGCCAATATCACACCTCAAATCAGAACCCCATATGAGATCTTAAATAAGGCCCTAATTTCAGACCTCAAATCAGACTCCCAGATCAGACCCTCATATCATATCCTCAAATCATGCCCCCATATCAGAACTCAGATGAGACTCCTCCATCAATCTCCATGTTAGACCCCCCCATACAGATCTCAGATGAGACCCCCTTTCGATCTCCATGTCAGACCCCCTTTAGACCTCCATGTCAGACCACCATATTAGAGCCAAAATAAATAAATTAACTTTCCTGCTCCGCCACTACTCTGCAAGTCCAGAGTTCTTTCCAGCAGTTACGCATCCTGGTTTTCTCCGGGCCTGCACTGTATTGTGACCTGAGGGCATACAGTGTCAAGTCATAGTGTGCACACTACGTTATGACGCTATGCAGTCAGAACAGTGCAGTGGGGGCCCAGAGAAGACGAGAGAGGAGGGGTGAGTACAGCGCATCATTAACCACTCCCTGTCCTTTCTGCATACTAGTGAGCACTTTCAGAAAGGAAGAGCTCACTAGTATTTGCTTTATAAGGCACACTGCATCTTATAAAGCGGAAAATACGGTAATTGGCAGTGCGCCACTGGCAAGGGGAACCTGTGGGTCCCCCTGGCATAGGGGCCCGGTCGGAATTGCAACCGCTGTTAACCCTATAGCTACTCCACTGTTCCCGATTATTGACCTGTTGTAAAGGGACCTTTATATGTGCTACAGACTGACAGAAAAGTATACCATGGGTTTGCAGTTGTATTTTAAAGTAGCAGGACACCCTTTTAGCTTACAATTACCCATTAGAAAGGTTTCATTGGATTACAATATTGATGGTCTATTCTTAGAATAATGCCTCATTCACATCGTCAGTGTTTTGGTCCAGTGAATTCCATCAGTGATTGAGAGCCAAAACCAGGAGCGTCTCTAAAATACAGAACAGGTGCAGATCTTTTCCTTATACATTATATCTAGGGATGAGCGAATCGACTTCGCATGAAATACCCGAAGTCGATTCGCATAATACTTCGTTGAATACTGTAACAGAGCAAGCGCTCCGTACAGTATTAGAATGTATTGGTCTCCTATGAGCCAAAGTTATTACTTCGCAAGTCTCATGAGACTTTGCATAATAACTTTATAAATCAATTTCTACTGTAAAAAAAACATTTCCCGAACTCGGGTTCGGTCCAGGAAGAGTAAAGAAGGTCTAAAGTTAGCCTGTGAGTTCTGTTACAATTAGAAGACGCTTATGTGAAGCCAAGCTATCTGCAAGAAGCCCCCACAAAGTCCCACTGTTGAAAAAAAGACATGTGCTTAAGAGGTTACAATTTGCCAAAGAGCACATTGACTGGCCTAAAGAGACATTTTTGTGGACTGATGAAAGTAAGGCCAGGTTCGGAATGGTAAATGATGTCTTTCCTTATCCACCTTTTGGAACACACCCTGCATCTTTTTGGGTCTCCTTCCCTTCTTCGCTGTTTGGGGAACTTCACCAGGGAAATGTTGCCCTCGTACAATTCTGGCACTGTAACTTGCAGAAGTACTGGGCCCTCCATTTTCTTGGTTTGGAAGAAGCCGGGCCTTTATCACCACCTCTTAAATTTGTAGGAATGTTCTTGTCTGGCCTCTAGATCTAAATAGCACGTACGCATTGTACAGCGCCATCTGTACAATGTGCACGGCCAGCTTTTGTACCACACTTTTGTTTTTCGTGTGGCACTGTAGGGCTTCAGAACTTGATCTGAAAGATCAACCGCACCCATGTGCCTGTTGTAGTCCAGAATGCAGTCTGGTTTGGGGACAGTGGTAGTTGTACAACGTACAGGGGCAGGGTAGCTGGTGTTACTGTGAATGGTGGTCAGCAAAAAGACATCGCTCTTGTTGGGGACAGTGCTAGTGGTACCAAGTACAGGGGAGCTGGTGTTACTGTGAATGGTGGTCAGCAAAAGGACATCCCTCCTGTCCTTGTACTTAACCACCAACATGTTCTCATTGAGGCGAGCATGGCTGTCTCCTTTTCTTAGTGGTTGCCCTACCAGGGATCTAGGGAGGCCTCTCTGATTTTTGCGTATTGTGCCGCACGCCACAGTTCCTCTGGAACTTAGTGACCGGAACAGTGATAGACTCTGTGTAGTAAATATCCATGTATAGATGGTAACCCTTATCCAGCAGTGGGTGCAGTAACTCACACACTATTTTCCCACTAACTCCTAGGACAGGGGCAGTCTGGGGGTTCAATCCAGGTGTCCCTCCCTTCATAAACCCGGAACTTGCTGCGAGTGTACCCAGAGCTACTCTCACTAAATTTTATACAGTTTTATGCCATACCTTGTCCTCTTGCTGGGCAGGTACTAGCGCAATGTTACCCTTCCTTTGAAAAGTAATAGGGATTCGTATACACTGCGTGCAGAATTATTAGGCAAATGAGTATTTTGAGCACATCATCCTCTTTATGCATGTTGTCTTACTCCAAGCTGTATAGGCTCGAAAGCCTACTACTAATTAAGCATATTAGGTGATGTGCATCTCTGTAATGAGAAGGGGTGTGGTCTAATTACATCCGCACCCTATAATAGGTGTGCATAATTATTAGGCAACTTCCTTTCCTTTGGCAACATGGGTCAAAAGAAGGACTTGACAGGCTCAGAAAAGTCAAAAATAGTGAGATATCTTGCAGAGGGATGCAGCACTCTTAAAATTGCAAAGCTTCTGAAGCGTGATCATCGAACAATCAAGCGTTTCATTCAAAATAGTCAACAGGGTCGCAAGAAGCGTGTGGAAAAACCAAGGCGCAAAATAACTGCCCATAAACTGAGAAAAGTCAAGCGTGCAGCTGCCAAGATGCCACTTGCCACAGTTTGGCCATATTTCAGAGCTGCAACATCACTGGAGTGCCCAAAAGCACAAGGTGTGCAATACTCAGAGACATGGCCAAGGTAAGAAAGGCTGAAAGACGACCACCACTGAACAAGACACACAAGCTGAAACGTCAAGACTGGGCCAAGAAATATCTCAAGACTGATTTTCTAAGTTTTATGGACTGATGAAATGAGAGTGAGTCTTGATGGGCCAGATGGATGGGCCCGTGGCTGATTGGTAAAGGGCAGAGAGCTCCAGTCCGACTCAGACGCCAGCAAGGTGGAGGTGGAGTACTGGTTTGGGCTGGTATCATCAAAGATGAGCTTGTGGGCCTTTATCGGGTTGAGGATGGAGTCAAGCTCAACTCCCAGTCCTACTGCCAGTTTCTGGAAGAGACCTTCTTCAAGCAGTGGTACAGGAAGAAGTCTGCATCCTTCAAGAAAAACATGATTTTCATGCAGGACAATGCTCCATCACACGCGTCCAAGTACTCCACAGCGTGGCTGGCAAGAAAGGGTATAAAAGAAGAAAATCTAATGACATGGCCTCCTTGTTCACCTGATCTGAACCCCATTGAGAACCTGTGGTCCATCATCAAATGTGAGATATACAAGGAGGGAAAACAGTACACCTCTCTGAACAGTGTCTGGGAGGCTGTGGTTGCTGCTGCACGCAATGTTGATGGTGAACAGATCAAAACACTGACAGAATCCATGGATGGCAGGCTTTTGAGTGTCCTTGCAAAGAAAGGTGGCTATATTGGTCACTGATTTGTTTTTGGTTTTGTTTATGGATGTCAGAAATGTATATTTGTGAATGTTGAGATGTTATATTGGTTTCACTGGTAAAAATAAATAATTGAAATGGGTATATATTTGTTTTTTGTTAAGTTGCCTAATAATTATGCACAGTAATAGTCACCTGCACACACAGATATCCCCCTAAAATAGCTAAAACTAAAAACAAACTAAAAACTACTTCCAAAAATATTCAGCTTTGATATTAATGAGTTTTTGGGTTATTGAGAACATGGTTGTTGTTCAATAATAAAATTAATCCTCAAAAATACAACTTGCCTAATAATTCTGCACTCCCTGTATGCACACATTTTGTTCTGGGGTGTACACTTCTGAAAACCTTGCGTTGAAGTGGTCAAGGACAGGCCTAATTTTGAACAGACGGTCAAATGCAGGGTCATTCTAGGGTGGGCACCGTGCATATCGCTGTACATATCGCTGTAATGCAAAAACGTAAGTATTGATTGGAATCGATTATGGGCCATGGTATTACTGTAAATTGTAGTGTGGTACAAGACATCCACACTCCAATACTTAGTAATCTTTGTTTTTTTTTAACAATGCCCATATCCAGCAAAAGCCCCCAAAAGGTCATCATCTCTGCTGCATTTACTGGGGTCCAACCTTGGAGTCTAGCGTATGGCGTTGTTGGGTTCTGGGAAATAAATTGCTGGGCGTATACATTTGTTTGGGTTACCATCAAATTTTTTAAGATCTTCAGAGAAAAAAGATTTTAAAAAATATCAATATCTGTGAAGACCGCACAATCTATCTGAATTCCTGAGTTGCCCACAAACTCAGGAATTTGGGCTGATAATTCTCAGGGGGTGGGGTCCATGTGGGTTCACTCCGGGCCTTCTAGAGGGTCCCTCATCAGTGGATGATGATGATAAAGAGGTAGAGAAGTAGAGGAAAGTGGCATTTTCTTCTCCCTCACTCGCAGACTCAGTATCGGAGACAAGCATGGCGTATGCCTCTTTAGCTGAGTATACTCTTTGGGATGGACGGGCCATTTTTATTTTATTGGGGTGCAACGTGTGAAATATGTAAACCTTTATTTAGTGTGAGGGGTGTGTATGTTGTGTTTTTACACATGAAGGGGCTTGTAATAAATTTTACTCGCGTTAAGATCAATGGCACATATTCCCCTCCCTTCCTCATCCGCAATGGCACGCGTCAAAGCTGCCCGCTATCCCCCCTCCTATATGTATTAGTGATGGAGCACCTCCTTGCTTCTATCCGTGAAAATCCGGATATTGCTGGAGTCAAGATAGGTAGCGTGGAGCATAAATGCGCAGCCTTTGCGGATGACCTTTTATTGTACATAACCAACCCACGTATTGCGCTCCCGTCCTTACTCCGTGAAGTCACTGGTTTCGACTAATAGACGAACTTTAAATAAATATGTCCAAGTCCAAGGCCCTGAACGTCTCCTTGTCTCAGGAATTAGTTTCCTCCCTTAAATCCTCGTTCCCTTTCACCTGGCCGCCCGTGGGAATAAAGTATCTGGGCGGACCTCTCCCAGCTCTTTCAGATGAACTTCTCTCCGCTTCTCCGGCGGTTCCAGGCGGATCTGGACTCCTGGCATCGCCGTGACTTCTCATGGTTCGGCAGGGTCAGTATTCTGAAGATGAACTTACTGCCAAAGTTGCTCTACCTCCTGCAGACCATCCCTATCCGATTGCCGTCAACCTACTGGTTGCAGTTGAAACTATGCTTTACGCGGTTTGTGTGGGCCCCAGGCAGGCCACGGATGAAATATGAAATACTGACTAGGTCCAAGGAGTCGGGGGGGGGGGTCTGCTGGACTGTAGATTGTATTATTATTCCACGGCGTATGCTAGACTTCTAGATCTGCTGAGAGTGGACTCCACTAAGACATGGGTCCACATGCACGGGATTCCTCCCCTACCTCGCTATCGCGCTTCCTTGGTTGATCGGGTCGTCTAGCCGTCTCTGCCCCAAGCCCCTATTTCACGGTCAAACCATACCCTCGGCAATACTCGCCTCCATACATAGCCACCTTTCCCTCATTGATGTCTATGGGTCCTCTAACCCCAATCACAGATCACCCTGACTTCCCGCCTGGAAGCTCCTCTCGTCCCTTTCTGACAGGCACAGGCTTGCGCCCTCTCCGATTTTGTCACGTCCTTAGCGGGTCATCTTTAAAATCCCTTAATCAGCTAATAGAACCTTCTGCTACTCGCCCTAAACACACTTTTGAGTACCTCCAACTTCAACACTTCTACTCATCCATGCGCAAAACCCATGTTCGGTCTAGAGCCCTTACTGCGTTTGAACAAATGTGCTTAGCCCCATTTCCCAGGCGGAATTTAGCGACATCTCCACTATATATAACCTGCTCATACTGCAACACTCTTCCCACCTCCTCCCTTTTGCCAAGCCTGGGAACGCGACTTAGGTGTTTAACTCACCCCTTCTTAGTGGAAGAAAGCCTTCTTCCTGACCCACAAGGCACTGATTTCCACAAAGGCGCAGGAAACAAACTACAAGGTCCTCTCCAGGTGGTACAGGGTGCCCACTCTTTTACATAAATTGTTCCCATCTGTATCCGATAGATGCTGGAGATGTCTGTCAGAGGAAGGCACCATGATCCACGTCTGGTGGTAATGCCTCACCCTGCGTCCTTTCTGGGACTCGGTACACAAAATCACACGGACAGTGACAGGGATTCCTATACCTAACACTCCTGAATCCCTCTTGTTGTTCATCTTTGACCTGACTATCCCAGCTTATAAGGCCTCCCTTCTGAAATATATGCTTCAAGCTGCAAAAACGGTTATCCCCCGTCATTGGAAATCACCTTTCCCCCCTTACTGAAGGAGTGGTTCGAGGAAATTGCTCTCCACCAGAGGATGGAGGACCTAATCTGTATCACCCCGCTGGAAGTTGCCCGTTACACAAAGGCGTGGAGCCCTTGGGAGACCTTCCGCACTTCTGACAAGTTCCGGGATGCCTATCTGTAGCAAGCGCATTCGTCTGTACCCTGCCTCCCCTCCCCACCTCTCTCCCTCTTGTTTCTTTTCTGTTGTTTCTAATGTTTCCTGACTTTTTTTGCTTCATTTTCTATACACTGTTCCTATTGTTATAGGGGTTGCACACATTGTTTTCTGTGAAAATTTCAATAAAGACCTGAATGAGAAAAAAAAAAGTATTTTATGCACAAAAAGAAAAACTTTCAGTGCAAACTGAGCAGACGTGATCAGTAATGGACACTACTGATAGATGCTCAGTGGTTGCAAAATGCACGCATGCAGATGGGGTGTTTGTGCAAAATTCTAAACTGACACTAACTGATATTGAGATATATATATATATATATATATATATATATATATATACACACACACACTCACCTAAAGAATTATTAGGAACACCATACTAATACTTGTTGGACCCCTGTTTGCCTTCAGAACTGCCTTAATTCTATGTGGCATTGATTCAACAAGGTGCTGATAGCATTCTTTAGAAATGTTGGCCCATATTGATAGGATAGCATCTTGCAGTTAATGGAGATTTGAGGTATGCACATCTAGGGCACGAAGCTCCCGTTCCACCACATCCCAAAGATGCTCTATTGGGTTGAGATCTGGTGACTGTGGGGGCCATTTTAGTACAGTGAACTCATTGTCATGTTCAATAAACCAATTTGAAATGATTCGAGCTTTGTGACATGGTGCATTATCCTGCTGGAAGTAGCCATCAGAGGATGGGTACATGGTGGTCATGAAGGGATGGACATGGTTAGAAACAATGCTCAGGTAGCCCGTGGCATTTAAACGATGCCCAATTGGCACTAAGGGGCCTAAAGTGTACCCAGAAAACATCCCCCACACCATTACACCACCACCACCAGCCTGCACAGTGGTAACAAGGCATAATGGATACATGTTCTTATTCTTTTTACGCCAAATTCGGACTCTACCATTTCAATGTCTCAACAGAAATCGAGACTCATCAGACCAGGCAACATTTTTCCAGTCTTCAACAGTCCAATTTTGGTTAGCTCGTGCAAATTGTAGCCTCTTTTTCCTATTTGTAGTGGAGATGAGTGGTACACGGTGGGGTCTTCTGCTGTTGTAGCCCATCCGCCTCAAGGTTGTGCGTGTTGTGGCTTCACAAATGCTTTGCTGCATACCTCGGTTGTAACGAGTGATTATTTCAGTCAACGTTGTTCTTCTATCAGCTTGAATCAGTCGGCCCATTCTCCTCTGACCTCTAGCATCCACAAGGCATTTTTGCCCACAGGACTGCCGCATACTGGATGTTTTTCCCTTTTCACACCATTCTTTGTAAACCCTAGAAATGGTTGTGCGTGAAAATCCCAGTAACTGAGCAGATTGTCTGGCACCAACAACCATGCCACGCTCAAAATTGCTTAAATCACCTTTCTTTCCCATTCTGACATTCAGTTTGGAGTTCAGGAGATTGTCTTGACCAGGACCACACCCCTAAATGCATTGAAGCAACTGCCATGTGATTGGTTGACTAGATAATTGCATTAATGAGAAATAGAACAGGTGTTCCTAATAATTCTTTAGGTGAGTGTATATACAGTGTAATAGAAAAAACCACCGGCAGCACCATCCAAAAAGAAAAAAGGAAAGAAGAGGGTGCAAGGTCTAGTATGGGCAATAGGTGCTTACCCACTTGTATAAAACAAAAATCGGTCTGCACTCCAAAGGGACTCTTAAAAAAGTCAAAGTATTTTATTCACCCATAAAGTGGCAAAGATGCGACGTTTCGGCTCATGCATGAGCCTTTCTCTAGAGAAAAGCTCATGCATGAGCCGAAACTTCGCTCTTGCCACTTTATGGTGAAATAAAACACTTTGACTTTTTTTAAGAGTCCTTTAGAGTGGCAGTCCGATTTTTGTTCTATAAGATATACAGTGGATATGAAAAGTCTACACAAATATAAATCATTTCAGAACTTTTTCCACCTTTAATGTGACCTATAAACTATACCACTCAATTGAAAAACAAACTGAAATCTTTTAGATGGAGGGAAGAAAACAAAAAAAAATAAAAAAAAATGTGGTTGCATAAGTGTGCACACCCTCTTATAACTGGGGATGTTGCTGTGTTCAGAATTAAGCAATCACATTCAAAATCATGTTAAATAGGAGTCAGCATACACCTGCCATCATTTAAAGTGCCTCTGATTAACCCCAAATAGAGTTCAGCTGCTCTAGTTGGTCTTTCCAGAAATTTTCTTAGTCGTATCCCACAGCAAAAGCCATGGTCCACAGAGAGCTTACAAAGCATCAGTGGGATCTCATTGTTAAAAGGTATCAGTCAGGAGAAGGGTACAAAAGAATTTCCAAGGCATTAGACATGGAACACAGTGAAGACAGTCGTCCTCAAGTGGAGAAAATATGGCACAACAGTGACATTACCAAGAACTGGAAGTCCCTCCAAAATTGATGAAAAGATGAGAAGAAAACTGGTCTGGGAGGCTACCAAGAGGCCTACAGCAACATTAAAGGAGCTGCAGGAATATCTGGCAAGTACTGGCTGTGTGGTACATGTGACAACAATCTCCCGTATTCTTTATATGTCTGGGCTATGGGGTAGAGTGGCAAGATGAAAGCCTTTTCTACGAAGAAAAACATCCAAGCCAGGCTACATTTTGCAAAAACACATCTGAAGTCTCCCAAAAGCATGTGGGAAAAGGTGTTATGGTCTGATGAAACCAAGGTTGAACTTTTTGACCATAATTCCAAAAGATATGTTTGGCGCAAAAACAACACTGCACATCACCAAAAGAACACCATACCCACAGTGAAGCATGGTGGTGGCAGAATTATGCTTTTGGGTTGTTTTTCTTTAGCTGGAACTGGGGCCTTAGTTAAGCTAGAGGGAATTATGAACAGTTCCAAATACCAGTCAATATTGGCACAAAACCTTCAGGCTTCTGCTAGAAAGCTGAACATGAAGAGGAACTTCATCTTTCAGCATGACAACGACCCAAAGCATACCAATGGTACGCTGTTTTGTTATTTTTTTATATCCAATATAGGTCAGCTGTGTATATTCAGCCTACCGTATCTCTTTTTTTAACCCTTCACTTGTCCGATGCACTGGCACTTTTAGAATTTTTATGTATAAACAGATCGATACTATGTATGTATTTTTAATCACGATTCTAATCATGGAGATATGTTTATTCATTGTAATCATACACTTATTGTATTATTTGGTATGTTTGACTATATAATTATATGCTGGAATCACTTGATACACTGAATGGTTAAACTGTTCACTTCCATCACATGATTTGATTCGGGTATTTATACCCATGTGTGACACTATTGTAATGCTTGACAAAGGCCCCATTGTGTGGGCTGAAACGTTGCCTGGAAATAAACGGGTCATCACCTTTTTACCACATTTGGAGTGCTGCCTATTCTTTGGAGATATTACACTGTATATACACTCACCTAAAGAATTATTAGGAACACCATACTAATACGGTGTTGGACCCCCTTTTGCCTTCAGAACTGCCTTAATTCTATGTGGCATTGATTCAACAAGGTGCTGATAGCATTCTTTAGAAATGTTGGCCCATATTGATAGGATAGCATCTTGCAGTTGATGGAGATTTGAGGGATGCACATCCAGGGCACAAAGCTCCCGTTCCACCACATCCCAAAGATGCTCTATTGGGTTGAGATCTGGTGACTGTGGGGGCCATTTTAGTACAGTGAACTCATTGTCATGTTCAAGAAACCAATTTGAAATGATTCGAGCTTTGTGACATGGTGCATTATCCTGCTGGAAGTAGCCATCAGAGGATGGATACATGTTCTCATTCTGTTTACGCCAAATTCGGACTCTACCATTTGAATGTCTCAACAGAAATCGAGACTCATCAGACCAGGCAACATTTTTCCAGTCTTCAACAGTCCAATTTTGGTGAGCTCGTGCAAATTGTAGCCTCTTTTTCCTATTTGTAGTGGAGATGAGTGGTACCCGGTGGGGTTTTCCGCTGTTGTAGCCCATCCGCCTCAAGGTGGTGGCGTGTTGTGGCTTCACAAATGCTTTTCTGCATACCTCGTTTTAACGAGTGGGTTATTTCAGTCAACGTTGCTTCTTGCTATCAGCTTGAATCAGTCGGCCCATTCTCCTCTTGACCTCTAGCATCCAAAAGGCATTTTTGCCTCACAGGACCTGGCCGCATTACTGGATGTTTTTCCTTTTCACACCAGTCTGTTGTAAACCCTAGAAATGGTTGTGCGTGAAAAATCCCAGTAACAGAGGCAGATTGTGAAATACTCAGACCGGCCAGATCTGGCACCACAAACCGATTGCCACGCTCAAAATTGCTTAAAGTCACCTTCTTCCCATTCTGACATTCACGTTGGAGTTCAGGAGATTGTCTTGATAAGGACCACACCCCTAAATGCATTGAAGCAACTGCCATGTGAGAAATAGAACAGGTGTTCCTAATAATTCTTTAGGTGAGTGTGTGTGTATATATATATATAACTACCACTAACTGCAGGTCTTTTTTCACAAAAAAAATGTACAAAAACAAAAATGTGCAGATGTAAATGAGCACACTAATGATCGGTGCTCTGCAGCAGGCATGCACGCACACAGATCGTGCGTGCAAAAAATGTAGTCTAAAAATTCACTACAGTGTTAAACAAGTGAACAATGGCTAAAAATGTACTTATATCTATATACAGTATCTCACAAAAGTGAGTACACACCTCACATTTTGATGAATATTTAATTATATATTTTCATGGGGCAACATTGAAGATATGACACTATACAGCTTGTATAACAGTGTAAATTTGGTGTGCCCTCAAAATAACTCAACACACAGCCATTAATGTCTAAACCGCTGGCAACAAAAGTGAGTACACACCTAAGTGAAAATGGTCAAATTGTGTCCAAAGTGTTAATATTTTGTGTGGTCACCATTATTTTCCAGTCTTAACTCTCTTGGGCATGCAGTTCACTAGAGCTTCACAGGTTGCCACTGGAATTCTGTTCTACTCCTCCATAATGACAACACGGAGCTGGTGAATGTTAGAGACCTTGCACTCCTCCATCTGCCATTTGAGGATGCCCTACAGATGCTCCCTCAGCACTTTTAGCAAGACAGTGGTGGTCTTGGAGGTGTGCTCGGAGTCGTTATCATGTTGGAATACTGCCCTGTGGCCCAGTTTCTGAAGGGAGGGGATCATGCTTTGCTTAAGTATGTCACAGTACATGTTGACATTCATGGTTCCCTCAATGAACTGTAGCTCCCCACAGTTGCCAGCACTTATGCATCCCCAAACCATGACACTCCCACCACCATGCTTGACTGTAGGCAAGACACACTTGTCTTTGTGCTCCTCACCTGGTTGCCGCCACACACACTTGACACCATCTGAACCAAATAAGTTTCTCTTGGTCTCATCACACCACAGGACATGGTTCCAGTAATCCATGTCTTTAGTCTGCTGGTCTTTAACAAACTGTTTGTGGGCTTGCTTTCTTGTGCATCATGTTTAGAAGAGGCTTCCTTCTGGGATGACAGCCATGCAGACCAATTTGATGCAGTGTGCGGTGTATGGTCTGAGCACTGACAGGCTGACCCTCCACCCCTTTACCTCTGCAGCAATGCTGGCATCACTCATACGTCTATTTTGAAAAGACAACCTCTGGATATGACGCTGAGCACGTGTACTCAGCTTCTTTGGTTGACCATGGCGAGGCCTGTTCTTGTTAAACCGCTGAATAGTCTTGGCCACTGTGCTGTAGCTCAGTTTCAGGGTGTTTGCAATCTTATTATCGCCTGGGCCATATTTATGTAGAGCAACCAAAAAAAATAATAAGATCCTCAGAGAGTTCTTTGCCATGAGGTGCCATGTTGAACTTTCAGTGACCAGTATGAGAGAGTGTGAGAGCCATAACACTAAATTTAAAACACCTGCTCCTCATTCACACCTGAGACCTTGTAACACTACCGAGTCACATACTCGCATCGCGAGATTACGGCAATCTAACTGTGTCAAAAGGAGGAGATTCGGAGGACATAGGCGGTGCTGGGCTCCTTCACAGGGGGGCATAGCTGGGCACTAGGAAGGTTCGTACAGCCCTTGGGCACTTACAAGACTTACATATCTCTAAAATCTTTTTTTGAACAAAATAAAAGCACACAGCCCTATAGGACCGGTATATTGCGGACATGCTAGCGTCGATCTAGCCGTGCATGTCCGCATGGTGTGAATTGAGCCAAGTCAGCACTGAAATCAATGGAGTTGAACAGGAAAAGAAGCAGACACATCCATTTGGGACCTGGATGGAAGAGCCCGTAACGAGTGCAGCGGAGCTGCGGAGAGGGTGTCATCGTGGGAGCGAGGGAAGGTAAGTACTATTTGAAATGTCTTCACTCTGCAGGTTAGTACCATGGGCTACTTAGAGGAAATGACTGGAGAACCTCTTGAGTACAGCTTAGTGAAACTGATAATATGGTGACTGCTTCTCTGTAAGTGAAGCAAATTATAATTACCTTCACAACAAGTTTATGATATTCTTGGCTTATTATGTGGGAAAAAAGACTGTTTAATTTTGCCCACAACACGGCTGTCAACCTTTTACTCTCTAAAATATATTTTAACTACTTAATGAGGCTGACATTACTCATCACAGACAGGAATGTGTAGTGTAGACTATAAACTGATACTCCTGACTAATTAATCACTGTACACTGCCACTTACATACACTGGCATTCGGGGGGGGGGGTTCACAAAGACAATGGAGTGGAACAAATAGTGAGATAATAGGTCTTTATGGGATAAGCTCCTGGGCAAACAGCTATGAATAATAAACATAGGAGGACCCATTGTGCCACCTCCATCCATCTTTCATTTCTCAGAGCTCTTTTGTAAAATGAAAGGATCAATTTGAGTGGTTGCTATGGGCAAGTAAGCCAGTTATCCTTTGCACCACATTTAATAAATCTCCTCCAGAGTGTATATACCACTGGGCAAAATACACAGACCGTGTACCACAATAATATAACTTACTGGAGCCTTCATTTAAAAAACAATGGGGCATATTAACTAATCCTGAAGAAGACGTAAACCTAGCTGGTAATATGTCAAAAGTCCTGCACCAAAAATTGTCTTATCAGTGGAGTAGACATTTGCACCAGATTTATGACACATCATTTTTAGGGGTGAGGATTTGCCGTTCCTGGCAGTTTGCATATACCAAGCCAAGGGGTTGCCAGTAAAGTTGCAAGTTACTCCAGTCCCCTGGTGGAGTACATACTGATGGAACCTTTGTAATAAATATGATTACACTTTAGACTGAAGACTCCATAGGCATTTTCTGTTTCCAAATGGCATGCAACCATAACCCAACCCATGACAGACACTCTGAAAAGGGTGAGCAAAAAGTTACATGTTAATGCATTGCTCCCCTACCCTTAAAGAAGTCCCGCTAAAAATGTTATTTTCTGACCTGCTTGAAAGGTAAATGATGTAATCTGTGGTGAATGTAATCTTCTTACCAGTGTCGGTATTTTGTCCGTAATTTGTCCGTAATTGTGAGCTTTCCCCTCCCTTTACCTGTGTCATTTGACCAGCACTGTGACTTTCCAAATAACACTGCATCTTATGTGTGGACAGGAAGTCAGTTTCTCTATGTATTCCTATGAGAACCTCAATGTCAGTCGCATAGGAATGAATAGAGAAGTAACTGACTTCCTGTCCTGTGTCAGCTGGAGGTCAGAGAGTTGGTAACATGACACGGCTAAGAATCAGAAGGGAGGTTATAACTCACAAATACAGTCACTGGTAAGATGACCTTCATTACCTTTCAAGCAGGTCATAGTATACCATTTTTGCGGGAGTTCTTCTTTAAGCAGCCTGTCTAGAAATGCTACGCATGTTTTGCTATGCCACCCACCTAGTGGAGGGAGTTTGGGATTTTTTTTTTAAACTTTCCCACCCGCTGGTGAAAACTGTTGCTAGTCATGTAGAAATGCAAAAAGTCACAAAATCCTTGTGTAAGTAACCACAAAAAATTGCAAATCAATATTTTGCAATTTTTTAAAAGCCAATATTCTAGAGTACAGGGTTTGATAAATCCCTCCGCCCTTTCCATTATAGCAACTGTTGGTTGGCTTACTTTGAGACTGAATTTTACACCAAAACTGTGGAGTGCAAAATGTTGCATCTTAGGCCATTCCCCTTCGTGTGAAGCCAAACCCTTTTCTGTTAGGACATTCTCCAGAGGTGAGCTAATCACAGTAGATTCTTCTAAAACTTAGAATTGCACCAAAAATGTGCCAAATTGCACCAAATTTTAATGTAATTGTTAATGCTAGGGTCTGGGTTCACTAACATTACAGAAATAAAAAAAAAACATTCATAAACACACTCACAAGACTGCTTTATGCACAGGTGTTTTAAAGGGACCTTTCCATCAATGTTTTATCTTATTATCTAAAGCTTAATTAGCATCAATTTAATAAGCATCAAGCTTAATAAAGCATCAATTATCTAAAGCTTAATGGCACCAGAACTGAATGTATTACATTCAGTGACCAGAAAATTACACCCTCAGCACCCCAATGGCCATTGTCTTTTGGACCTGTCCCTGAGACAGCCATCCAGGTCAGGGACTTGGGAGTGGTCTTGGACTCCAGATTAACCCTGGCCCCTCAGATAAATCAGGTGGTTAGTACCTGCCACTACCAGCTGAAACTTCTGGGGAGGATTTTAAAATACATTGAATCCCCGCTCAGGAAAGCCTTGGTCGGAGCAGCGATCAGCAGTCGGTTGGACTATTGTAATGCCTTGTACATGGGACTCCCTAAGAAGAACTTGCATAGACTTCAACTTGTGCAGAAACGGGTGTTGCCCGCCGAGAGCATATCACTCCCTCTCTTAATGCCTTGCACGGGTGATGTTCAAGATTGGATGCTTCATGCATAGGGTATTCCATGGTGTGGGGCCCTTGTACCTGCGATGTAAATTCACCAGGTACGCCCCGTTGAGGACATTGAGGTCTAGTAATTCTGCAAATTTTAACATCTCACAAGTTAACAAGATCAGACGTGGAGGTAGATCTTTTTCGGCTCAAGGGGCCAGATTTTGGAACCACATACCTCTGGCCCTGAAAATGATTCCCAGTTTTCTCTCATTCAGATGTGCACTGAAAACCTTACTTTTCAAACAGGCGTTTGATCTTCCTATATAACACTTATTTGGTTTATACACTGCTCAAAAAAATAAAGGGAACACTTAAACAACACAATGTAACTCCAAGTCAATCACACTTCTGTGAAATCAAACTGTCCACTTAGGAAGCAACACTGAGTGACAATCAATTTCACATGCTGTTATGCAAATGGGATAGACAACAGGTGGAAATTATAGGCAATTAGCAAGACACCCCCAATAAAGGAGTGGTTCTGCAGGTGGTCACCACAGACCACTTCTCAGTTCCTATGCTTCCTGGCTGATGTTTTGGTCACTTTTGAATGCTGGCGGTGCTTTCACTCTAGGCCTAGTAAACAACAAAGGTGGGGGGAATACAAAATACAACAAGCTGAACACTTTACTTCTGAGGCTGATGGATGATGGATGAACAGGACTTCAAATAGAACCGCACTCCAGCTCTTCCAAAAACCAAATGAAGCTATCCAGAGCAAGGAGTGATGGGTAAAGTCAGACTAAATAGGGGGAGGTAAAGATCACATGATCCACACCTGAACAGGAGGTGTGGACATACAAGAAACAGACAGACAAAATGAAACCAAAACCAAAAGAGGCTGTCAGATCACAAATGTGCAGATAATCTTTCAAACCTTCTAAAACCTGTCACCGGTGTGACAGTACCCCCCCCTTCTACGGGTGACCTCCGGGCACCCAGGACCGACCTTATCAGGATGAGCTCTGTGGAATGCTCTCACCAGATGACTAGCATTAACATCCAGGACCGACCTTATCAGGATGAGCTCTGTTGAATGCTCTCACCAGACGACTAGCATTAACATCAGTTGCTGAAACCCACATTCTCTCCTCTGGTCCGTACCCTCTCCAATGAACGAGATACTGGAGGGATCTCCGGAGAACTCGGGAGTCCACAATCCTGCTGATCTGAAATTCTAAATTGCCGTCCACCATGACAGGAGCGGGAGGCAAGGAGGACGGCTCAACAGGTTCAACACATTTCTTTAACAACGATTTATGAAAATCTTTATGGATTTTCAATGCCTGAGGAAGTTCAAGACGAATAGCTACAGGGTTAACGATGGCAGTGATCTTATATGGACCAATAAATCTTGGTCCCAACTTCCAGGTACCTTAAGTTTAATGTTTCTTGTAGACAGCCACACAGAATCACCCACTCTCAGGTCCGGACCACTCATACAGTACAGACCAAAAGTTTGAACACACCTTCTGATTCAAAGAGTTTTCTTTATTTTCATGACTATGAAGGCATCAAAACTATGAATTAACACATGTGGAATTATATACATAACAAACAAGTGTGAAACAACTGAAAATATGTCATATTCTAGGTTCTTCAAAGTAGCCACCTTTTGCTTTGATTACTGCTTTGCACACTCTTGGCATTCTCTTGATGAGCTTCAAGAGGTAGTCACCTGAAATGGTCTTCCAACAGTCTTGAAGGAGTTCCCAGAGATGCTTAGCACTTGTTGGCCCTTTTGCCTTCACTCTGCGGTCCAGCTCACCCCCAAACCATCTCGATTGGGTTCAGGTCTGGTGACTGTGGAGGCCAGGCCCATCACTCTCCTTCATGGTCAAATAGCCCTTACTTTCAAAGTTTTCCCAATTTTTCGGCTGACTGACTGACCTTAATTTCTTAAAGTAATGATGGACACTCGTTTTTCTTTACTTAGCTGCTTTTTTCTTGCCATAATACAAATTCTAACAGTCTATTCAGTAGGACTATCAGCTGTGTATCCACCTGACTTCTCCTCAACGCAACTGATGGTCCCAACCCCATTTATAAGGCAAGAAATCCCACTTATTAAACCTGACAGGGCACACCTGTAAAGTGAAAACCATTTCAGGGGACTACCTCTTGAAGCTCATCAAGAGAATGCCAAGAGTGTGCAAAGCAGTAATCAAAGCAAAAGGTGGCTACTTTGAAGAACCTAGAATATGACATATTTTCAGGTGCTTCACACTTGTTTGTTATGTATATAATTCCACATGTGTTAATTCATAGTTTTGATGCCTTCAGTGTGAATCTACAATTTTCATAGTCATGAAAATAAAGAAAACTCTTTGAATGAGAAGGTGTGTCCAAACTTTTGGTCTGTACTGTACGTTTCCTGTCAGCCACACGCTTATACCTGTTGGCCATATTTTCCAGGTTATTTTGGATTTTCCGCCAAATAGAAGACAAAGAAGAAGAAAATCGTTCCTCCTCAGGAATGCCAGAATTATGAGCACCAGAAAATATAACAAACTGTGGATGGAACACATATGCCCCAAAAAACGGCGACTTATCAGTGGATTCCTGTCTATGGTTATTTATAGCAAACTCAGCTAACGACAAAAATGAAGACCATTCTTCCTGATTCTCTGAAGCAAAACATCTCAAGTAAGTCTCCAGATTCTGATTAGTGCGCTCCGTCTGTCCGTTCGACTGAGGATGAAAAGCCGAAGAGAAGGACAATTGTACACCCAGACGAGTACAGAACACTCTCCAGAATCTGGAAACAAACTGAGTCCCTCTATCGGACACCACATCAGAGGGAATGCCATGTAGTTTCACAATGTTGTCGACAAACACCTGCGCAAGAGTTTTAGCATTGGGTAGACTAGGTAATGCAATAAAGTGTGCCATTTTACTAAAACGATCGACAACCAGCAGAATCACGGTCTTTCCCGAAGAATTCGGTAAATCCGTGATAAAATCCATGGACAAATGGGTCCAAGGTCTGGATGGGATGGGCAATGGAAGCAGAGATCCGGAAGGCCGAGTATGTGTCACCTTAGCACGTGCACAGGTACCATAGGCTGACACATAGTCCTCAATACACTTACGCAACCCCGGCCACCAGAATCTGTGAGAGATGAGATCGACAGTCGATCTATCCCCATGGTGTCCAGCAAACACCGTACAGTGATGTTCCTCGAACACCTTGTGACGTAATTCAGAGGGAACCAACAACTTCCCCTGAGGACAAGAGTCCGGAGCATCCTCCTGTGCCTCCAACACCCTGGCCTCGAGCCGACTCCAAGTATGCCAGATTCTTGTGATCCATAATTACCGTAATAGGATGAATTGCTCCTTCCAACCAATGCCGCCATTCCTCGAGCGCCAACTTAATGGCCAGTAATTCCCTATTCCCCACATCATAATTATTTTCAGCAGTCGAGAGTTTTTTAGAGAAAAATGCACATGGGCGCCATTTACTGTGTGAAGGACTCTGCGACAATATTGCTCCTACCCCTACCTCAGACGCGTCAACCTCAACAATAAATGGCTGAGACACGTCCGGTTGCACCAGAATAGGGGCCGAAGCAAAACATTCTTTCACAGCAGAAAAGGCCTGTAATGCCGCATCAGACCAGATAGAAATATCAGCATCCTTCCTAGTCATGTCTGTTAAAGGTTTAACCACCGATGAATAGTTCAAAATAAATTTACGGTAGTAGTTAATAAACCCCAAAAACCGCATAAGCGCTTTCAGATTTTCAGGTCGATCCCAGTCCAACACGGCACGGACCTTCTCGGGATCCATACGAAAACCTGAGGATGAGAGCAGGTAACCCAGAAATTGCACTTCCTGTACAGCAAATACACACTTTTCCATCTTAGCATACAACTTATTCTCTCTTAGGATCTGTAACACCTGTCTCACATGATCCTGATGAGTCTCCATATTAGGCGAATAAATTAGTATGTCATCAAGGTATACAACGACAAACCTTCCCACCAAATGATGAAAGATGTCATTGTCAAAGTGTTGAAAAACCGTAGGAGCATTGGTTAACCCAAAGGGCATGACCAGGTTTTCAAAATGTCCCTCAGGGGTATTGAATGCGGTCTTCCACTCATCCCCCTCCTTGATCCTTACCAGATTATATGCCCCCCTCAGATCCAATTTAGAGAACACCTTGGCACCGACAATCTGACTAAACAAATCCGGAATCAAAGGAAGGGGGTAAGGAACACAGACAGTAATAGGATTGAGCTCACGGAAGTCCAGACATGGTCTCAGGGTACCATCCTTTTTCTTTACAAAGAAAAATCCAGCAGCCACTGGGGACTTGGATGGTCTAATTTGTCCCTTTGCCAAACTCTCGGTGATATACTCTCGCATAGCCTTTCTTTCGGGTTCCGAAAGATTATACAACCAAGATTTGGGCAATTTAGCTCCGGGAATAAGATTGACGGGACAGTCATACTCCCGGTGCGGAGGCAACTCCTGATTACTACTCTCAGAAAACACATCAGAAAATTCAGAAATGAACGAGGGTACAGTTTTAATGGTAACCATAGAGAACGATGCATTAAGACAGTTGTCCATGCAAAAATCACTCCAATCGAGAATCTGTCTCATTTGCCAATCGATGTTAGGGTTATGTTTGCTTAACCATGGTAAGCCCAACACCAACGGAGCAGGCAGACCCTCCAACACATAACAGGAGATAGATTCCTGATGCAAATCACCCACTCTTAAATGAATGTCATTCACTACCTGCGACAGGCATTTTTGGGCGAGAGGTGCTGAGTCAATTGCAAAGACAGAAATACTATTCTCTAAAGCATTAGTAGTCAACCCGTAAATGCGCACAAACTGTCCATCAATCAAGTTAACTCTTGCCCCACTGTCGATAAAAGCTTCGATTTTCACAGTTTTGGACTCTAGCGCCACCTCGGCAGACAGGAGAAAACGGGTACTACCAGTAAAAGACAAAAGTAGGTATTCTTGCTTCCCTGGTGAAGGAACCAGCGTCTTGCTGAGGCCTAGTAAACAACAAAGGTGGGGGGGAATACAAATACAACATCCTTGGATGATGGATGATGGATGAACAGGACTTCAACTAGAACCACACTCCAGCTCTTCCAAAAACCAAATGAAGCTATCCAGAGCAAGGAGTGATGGGTAAAGTCAGACAAAATAGCGGGAGGTAAAGGTCATATGATCCACACCTGAACAGGAGATGTGGACATACAAGCAACACACAGACAAAAGGAAACCAAAACCAAAAGAGATCACTAATGTGCAGATAATCTTTCAGACCTTCTAAAACCTGTCACCGGTGTCACCTGTCACCGTTGCTCCGTTCCGTGGTCTGCAAAAAAAATATAACCTGTCCTATTCTTGTCCATTTTGCGAACAAGAATAGACAGTTATATTAATGGCTATCCGTGCCGTTCCGCACGGACGCCATCCGTGTTTCGCGGATCCGCAATTTGCGGACCGTAAAACACACAACGGTTATGCGCATGAGGCCAAAGGGTTAACTTATACTGTTTATTATGGTGCTACTGCATTTATTATATATGTTGTGATATATACCCTGTTCATTATCACTGTATTTGCAAGGGTCTGTGGAAAGAGTTAATTAATACTGAGAGACTATTAGGACTTTTAATGAGAAGCTAATTTTCCACAGCTGCCATAAAGTCTAAAGAAGATGATGTTTTGGAGGGAAAAAGCCAGACATTGTTTACCACCAAAATCAGACAGACTGACCTTGTGACTGTCTTGTTTAGCTATGTTGTTATGTCTGGAAACTTGTTTTTAGCCTGGAAAAACTGCTGTGTCATTGCCATTGAGTATTATTGAAGCTCTAATGTAAGTATATGAGAAACAGAAAGTGTTACAATGTATCTGTTTGTGCTGAGCTTCTCCACTCCACACCTCCCACTAGAAGGTTCCAGTCTAGCTAAAACTGTATATAACTAGCTAAGGCCTCTCCTCAGCATCAAACCCTTCTCCTGCCATGTAGGAGACTGGAGAAGCGAGCCCTATGCCTTTCCTCTATTGTTTTGAGATACCGCAGCTATACAGAGGGACAAACAATATTGGAACAACTAATTGCAACTGGTGTGATATACCAGTTGTCCCCAAAAAAATCAGATTGAGGCAGGGGTGTGATATACCTATAATATAATTTCTATATAGTGCATTTGTATTATGCAGCATTTGTGTGCAGTTCTGTTGAGATACCGCAGCTATACAGACAGACAAACGCCATTAGAACAACTAATTGTAACTGGTGTGATATACCAGTTGCCCCCCATAAAATCTGATTGAGGCAGGGGTGTGATATACCTATAATATAATTTCTATATAGTGCATTTGTATTGTGCAGCATTTGTGTGCGGTTCTGCTGAAATACTGCAGCTATACAGAGGGACAAACGTCATTGGAACAACTAATTGCAACTGGTGTGATATACCAGTTGCCCCCCAAAAAAATCTTATTGAGGCAGGGGTGTGATATACCTATAATTTAATTTCTATATAGTGCATTTGTATTGTGCAGCATTTGTGTGCGGTTCTGCTGAGATACCGCAGCTATACAGACAGACAAACGCCATTGGAACAACTAATTGCAACTAGTGTGATATACCAGTTGTCCCCCAAAAAATCTGATTGAGGCAGAGGTATGATATACCTATAATATAATTTCTATATAGTGCATTTGTATTGTGCAGCATTTGTGTGCGGTTCTGCTGAGATACCGCAGCTATACAGACAAATGCCATTGGAACAACTAATTGCAACTGGTGTCATATAACAGTTGCCCCCAAAAAAATCTGATTGAGGCAGGGGTGTGATATACCTATAATATAATTTCTATATAGTGAGTTTGTATTGTGCAGCATTTGTGTGTGGTTCTGCTGAGATACCGCAGCTATACAGAGGGAAAAACATCATAGGGACAACTAATTGCAAATGGTGTGACATACCAGTTGCCCCCAAAAAAAATCTGATTGAGGCAGGGGTGCTATATACCTAAAATATAATTTCTATATAGTGCATTTGTATTGTGCAGCATTTGTGTGCGGTTCTGCTAAGATACTGCAGCTATACAGAGGGAAAAGCCATTGGAACAACTAATTGCAACTGGTGTGATATACCAGTTGCCCCCCAAAAAATCTGATTGAGGCAGGGGTGTGTTATACCTATAATATAATTTCTATATAGCACATTTGTATTGTGCAACATTTGTGTGCGGTTCTGCTAAGATACCGCAGCTATACATTGGACGCCATTGGAACAACTAACTGCAACTAGTGTGATATTCCAGTTGCCCCCAAAAAAAAAACAGATTAAAGGGTTCTATATACCTGCTTCTACAAATACTGCTCTTTTATAGGGATTTTGTCACAGGGTCATTTTGAAAATGACAGGCAGAGAAAGAGGCAGGCCAGTCCGCAAGGGTGGTAGGGGTCGGGCAGGTGCACCAGGCCGGCGCCTAAGTGGGAAGTTGGAGAAGGTGCGTGCGATTACGTCAAAGGACGCACCAGAGTTCGTTGAGTGGCTCACTCAGCCTTCCGCTTCTGCACCCTCCTCATCGTCTGTATCTGCACCCTCCTCACTCTCTGCTGTGTGCACCCCCAAAGACACCACCACCATAGCCCCTCCACTCGAGGCAGAGGAATTATTTTACTATCAATTCCCAGACCTTACTGATGTGCAGCCACTCTTGGCATCGGATAAGAACCGCCACCCAGCGGTCTGATGACAGTACCCAGATCAGCCGAAGGAGGGTGGTCCCCCCTGTTGCTGCCTACTCCGAGATCTCTAATGTTAGTGGTGGTGAAGGTGACGATGATGACGTGTCGATGGACGTCGCGTGGGTGCCCACAAGAAAGGAAGAGGAGGGGAGTTCAGAGGGAGAGACGGAGCAGCAGATAGGGAGGAGAAGCAGGCAGAACTCGCAGTGCACAGGAGGCAAAAAGCAGACTGCAAATGTATCTGGAGCGAGCCATCCACCATGCACGGTCACATCTTGCGCTCCCAGGACGCCGGCACATGGCTCCGCAGTGTGGGCTTTTTTTTAACGTGTAAGCTGCTGATAATAATGTTGCCATCTGCAGCCTGTGCTGTCAACTAGTGATGATTTAGCACCATAGTATTTGGGTGTTCGGCCCAAACACATTGCTATATTTGTGTGCTCGGCCGAGCACCCGAGTATAATGGAAGTCAATGGGAGACAACCAGGCACCCCCTGCTCTGAAGAGGGGAGGGTGCCTGGTCCATTGGAAAAGGTCAGAAAGTGACAGAAACACCACCTAAATGGATCAGGAACACCATGGGGACGATGTCTGGATGCATCTTGGACCCCCAAGGGACTATGTTGTCCGAGTTGTACGCCACTTTTACAGACTGACAAAAATACGCACAAAACAATTTTACAGGAAAATATGTTAGGAAACATTCTTTCCTGTATATTCAATTGTATATAAAGTGCAAGTGCTGCAAAAAATTACAAGCAAGAGGCACTCCGAAACAGCCTGTATATCACATAAAGGAGGGCCTCATTCACATTGTGGTACAATTGTTCAGGTAGTGGGACTCCTACACTCATAAAGCCTATGCACTAAGTGAAAGGCCTGCCAAAAACACCCCACCCTTGTTACACATAAAGGAGTGCATCATACACACCCTTGAAAAATTATGATTGATGGCCTGATAGTGACCCTTAAAAACATTTGGAGCAAGGGCCTGCTGATCTGACCATCTAAAACCTTAGGGGCAAGGGCCTGCTGCCACATTGGTGACTCTAGATAACCTCTGGGCGATTGCTCGTCCCCATGACGGCGACGATCCATTTGGATGTCTGCCCTATCAACTTTCAATGTTCTTTTCTGTGCCTACCATGGTGATCACAGGTAACGGGGAATCAGGGTTCGATGCCGGAGAGGGATCTTGAGAAAGGGATACCACATCCAAGGGAGGTCAATAGCTGAAATCTGATTGGCTGTTGTTGCCTTGCCACTTTTTTTTCCTAATTTTGAACCACCCAGAGAGGGTGGGTCAAGTTATTAAAGCACACAATTCCAAAGAAGGTAGCAGGCGCTGTCCTATCAACTTTGGAGCAATTTTTCAACAAGAACCTCCTGGTATAGCACTGTTTTGCTTGTCCTCTCCACCAGAGGAATTATAGATGAGAAGTTATTTTTGTAGCGGGGGTCGAGAATATGTTCATCATCAGCTCAGCTTTCCTCTGGTGAAGTTGAGAAGTCAGGGGCAATCCAGGCCTTGTTCACTTTTATCTGAGTCAACCTGTCAGCATTACCAGTGGACAAGCGGTTACGCTTATCTGTTATAATGCCACCACCAGCACTAAATACATGCTCAGACAAAACGCTGGCGGCAAGGCAGGCCAGCACATCCAAGGCGTAGAGCGCAAGTTCATGCCACGTATCCAGCTTGGACACCCAGTAGTTGTAAGGCACTGAGGGATCATTTAGGACGATGACACGGTCTGCTATGTATTCCTTCACCATCTTCCAAAACTTTTCCCTCCTTGTACCACTAGGCCGCGCTTGTGTTGTGTTGCCCTGCCTTTGTTGGAACTGCTGTGTGTTCCCCTTGTCTCCCTTCCTCGGTTGACTAAGGAAGTACGGACTCTGCCGGCCGCGTTGTCAGATGGAAAATTTTGGAGCACTCTCAACAAGTACCTTCTGGTATTGCACCGTTTTACTCGTCCTCTCCACCACAGGAATGAGAGATGAGAAGTTCTCATTGTAGCGGTGGTCGAGAAAGGTGAACACCCAGTAATCCGTGTTATCTAAAATGCATATAACGCGAGGGTCGCTGGAAAGGCAGCCATGTGTGCCAGAGTACCAACAGGCAAGACGTCAATGTCGACATCAGGATGACTCTCCATCTCCTCATTCTCCTCTTCTGCCCATAAACCCTGAACAGATGGAATTAAAGTTCCATGGGTACTACCCTCTGTAGCAGAGGCAGCTGTCTCCAGCTCCGCCTCCTCCTCCTCTTCATGGTCCAGTTCGCGCTGAGAAGACTAACTGAGGGTGGGCTGGTTATCACCCTGTGTAATGTCCTTCCCCATTTCCTCGTCTGTCACATTCAGAGCGTCGTCCTTAATTGTGAGCAGCGATCGTTTGAGTAGACACAGCAGTGGGATGGTTAAGCTGATAATAGCGTTATCGCCACTAACCATCTGTGTGGATTCATCAAAGTTTTTTAAAACCTCACAGAGGTCTGACATCAATGCCCACTCCTCGCTTGTGAATAGTGGCAGTTGACTCGAAAGGCGACGACCATGTTGCAGCTGGTATTCCACAACTGCCCTCTCCTGCTCACAAAGCCTGGCCAACATGTGGAACGTAATTGGGGTAGGTTTTGATAAACCGCTGAACCACTAAGTTTAGGACGTGGGCTAGGCATGAGATGTGTGTCAGGTTGCCGAGCTCCAAAGCCGCCACCAAGTTACGGCCATTGTCAGACACAACCATGCCTGGCTGTAGGTAGAGCGGCGAGAGCCACAGCTTGGTCTGGTCCCTTATACCCTGCTCATAATCGTGCACAGCCTATTGCATTAGGGTGTGCACCCTAAAGCACAAACACACACGCTGCATGCGTGCGTGTGTATGTATGTATAAATATATTATATAACACATACACACACATATATACAGTCAGGTCCATAAATATTGGGACATCAACAAAATTGTAACATTCTTGGCTCTATACACCACCACAATGGATTTGAAATTAAACAAACAAGACGTGCTTTAACTGCAGACTGTCAGCTTTAATTTGAGGGTATTTACATCCAAATCAGATGAACAGTGTGGGAATTACAACAGTTTGCATATGTGCCTACCACTTGTTAAGGAACCAAAAGTAATGGGACAATTGGCTTCTCAGCTGTTCCATGGCCAGGTGTGTGTTATTCCCTCATTATCCCAATTACAATGAGCAGATAAAAAGTCCAGAGTTCATTTATAGTGTGCTATTTGCATTTGGAATCTGTTGCTGTCAACTCTCAAGATGAGATCCAAAGAGCTGTCACTATCAGCGAAGCAAGCCATCATTAGGCTGAAAAAACAAAACAAACCCATCAGAGAGATAGCAAAAACATTTGGCGTGGCCAAAACAATTGTTTGGAACATTCTTAAAAAGAAGGAACGCACCGAATACAGAGGGTTCACCACAAGATGTAAACCATTGGTGAGCCTCAAAAACAGGAAGGCCAGATTAGAGTTTGCCAAACGACATCTAAAAAAGCCTTCACAGTTCTGGAACAACATTCTATGGACAGATGAGACCAAGATCAACTTGTACAAGAGTGATGGGAAGAGAAGAGTATGGAGAAGGAAAGGAACTGTTGATGATCCTAAGCATACCACCTCATCAGTGAAGTATGGTGGTGGTAGTGTCATGGCGTGGGCATGTATGGCTGCCAATGGAACTGGTTCTCTTGTATTTATTGATGATGTGACTGCTGACAAAAGCAGCAGGATGAATTCTGAAGTGTTTCGGGAAATATTATCTGCTCATATTCAGCCAAATGCTTCAGATCTCATTGGACGGTGCTTCACAGTGCAGATGGCCAATGACACAAAGCATACTGCAAAAGCAACCAAAGAGTTTTTTAAGGGAAATAAGTGGAATGTTATGCAATAGCCAAGTCAATCACCTGACCTAAATCCGATTAAGCATGCATTTCACTTGCTGAAGACAAAACTGAAGGAAAAATGCCCCAAGAACAAGCAGGAACTGAAGACAGTTGCAGTAGAGGGCTGGCAGAGCATCACCAGTGATGAAACCCAGCGTCTGGTCATGTCTATGCGTTCCAGACTTCAAGCTGTAATTGTCTGCAAAAGATTTGCAACCAAGTATTAAAAAGTGAAAGTTTGATTTATGATTATGATTCTGTCCCATTACTTTTGGTTCCTTAACAAGTGGGAGGCACATATGCAATCTGTTGTAATTCCTACACCGTTCACCTGATTTGGCTGTAAATACCCTCAAATTGAAGCTAACAGTCTGCAGTTAAAGCAAATCTTGTTAGTTTAATTTCAAATCCATTGTGGTGGTGTATAGAGACAAAGATGTTAGAATTGTGTCGATGTCCCGATATTTATGGACCTGACTGTATATACACACAAATACACTCTGTATACATACATACATACAGACCTGCACTCATATAATTATCAATATACCAAAAATAAAAGTTATATAACCCCTGTATAATAATGTACCCTGATACCCATAGTTATATTACCCCCTGTTTAATTTACCCCTCGGGAAGGGCACTTCCAGATTGTTTTGTGGCAGCGGACAGAAAATAATGTGTTGCTTACTTTTTTTTTTTTTACAATGTGCAGATAGTATTGTACCCCTCCATCCACCCCTTCCTCCCCCTTCTCCACAACCCCCCCACCTTCTCCAATCACCCAGCACCCTTACTCACATAAAACAAGTAACATATATAATATAGCTTACAGTGAATTCCTGTAAATACTTACAGTTCTGAAAACTCCAGCAGGCTCAGGGCTGGAAGGCAGCTGGGCTCAGGGCTGGAAGTGGGCACCGCTCTGCAGTTCAGGAAGGAGACCTATAAGACCCACCTAGGTTTTAGAGGGGGACAATAAGAAAAAAAATATTTTTCATTACACCTCAGGTCAGACCACCAATGTTAATCAGACCTCAGCTGACAGCCCCAATCAGACCCACAATGTTAATAAGACCCCAATAAGACCTCAAATCAGACCCCCAATCAGATGTCACGAGGGTGTCAAGAGCCACGTCTGACTCCGTTATACCCGGGGTCAGGAAGTCGCAGCGGGTGGCTGCGCGTTCGATGTACAAAGACAGTGCTGTTTCGTAATGGTAGCTTTCTGGGTTTGCTTGCAATCCTTTTTGGCTCACTCAGGGATCCGTAGCTTCTCCTCCTCAGCTGTTTCTTGTTTAGCAATCCCAACCTCCTTATATTCCCATCTCCCACTTCTCTGGTTGCCAGATATAGAGCTTCCTGCCTGGACTTCTATACTGACCCACTGGAGCTGAGTAGCTGTGTTCCCTGGTTGTTGTTCCAGAATGTTAACCCTCCGGAACCCTGTTGGGCCTTGGTGGTCTGCTGTTGTCGCCCACCTGGGATTATATGTTTGTCTGTATTGTCTGTCCTCTCCTTGGTGTTTTCCTCTTAGTGTCAGTGGTGCGGACTAGTGATCCCACCGCCCCGTTCACTACACAGGACTCATCTTAGGGAAAGCCAGGGTTTAGGCACGTGATCAGCGTACGGGTGAGGAATCCGTCTAGGGACGTCAGGGCAGTCAGGTGCCAGCCGCAAGGTGAGTCAGGGGTCACCACCTTTCCCTCTCCCTTGGACAGGGCCTTCCCATTTCCCTCCCTTTGCGTGACGCCGGTCATTACATCAGACCTCAGATAAGAGCCCCATGCCTCTCATCACCCCCATAATCAGCCCTTATGCCTCTCAGCCCCTATTATCAGCCCCCATGCCTCTCATTAGAGCCATAATCATCCCTTATGCCTCTCAGCCCCTTATCAGCCCATATGCCTCTCAGCCCCCATTATGCCTCTCAGGAGTCTCAGCCCTTATTATGCCATTGCCTCGCCGTGTCAGTCCAACTTATGCCTCAGCCCCCTGCCCCATTATGCCTCTTAGCCCAACTTATGCCTCAGCCCCCCCCCCTTCATTATGCCTCTCAGCCCAATTTTTGCCTCAGTCCCCCCTTTCATTATGCCTCTCAGCCCAATTTATGCCTCAGCCCCCCCCCATTATGCCTCTCAGCCCAATATATGCCTCAGCCCCCCCATTATTCCTCTCAGCCCAATTTATGCCTCAGCCCCCCCATTATGCCTCTGAGCCCAATTTATACCTCAGCCCCCCATTATGCCTCTTAGCCCAATTTGTCCCTCAGCTCCCCCCCATATTATGCCTCTCAGCCCCCCCCCCCATATTATGCCTCTCAGCCTCCAGCAACTTGGCCATTATGCCCCGATTGCCCCCAGCAGCATCAGATATAATAAATAAAACACTTACCTCTCCTGCTTCTGGATGCCGCTCCTCACCGGCACCTCCCGCGATCTTCTTCCTCCTGCTGTCAGCTGGGGCGCACAGTGTGACGTCACAGAGCGACTCACGTTGTGCTCAGCCCTGCACAGCAGACAGCCGAGGACCAGGAAGCGGTCCTCCGGTACTAATCAGCGCTTACAAAATGGAAGCGCTGATTATTATTCACAGTGTTAAAGGGGAAACAGCGGGGGGGGGGGGGCCCCTGGGAGCACGGAGGTGACAGGCTTGATTAGGGTGTCACGTGCACACGCCTATGACCCTGCCACAGCTCTGCACCGGTGTGCTGTTTGTCCCCTAAGCAGATCAGTTTCAGCACCGCCTGTTGACGCTTACCCACAGCAGTGCTACACTGCTTCCAGCTAGCGACTGATGACTGACTGCTGCTGGAGGTGGAAGTGGAGGAGGAGGCGGCGGAGGAGGAGAAGTGGGGGTTGGAGCCAGTAACATAGCTACTGGCGGAGACCCTGATGGACGTAGGGCCTGCAATCCTGGGCGTGGGTAGCACCTGTGCCATCCCAGGGTAAGACTCACTCCCGGCCTCCACAACATTCACCCAGTGTGCAGTCAGGGAAATGTAGCGTCCCTGGCCACCAGCACTTGTCCATGTTTCCGTGGTTACGTCAACCTTCCCAGTAACTGCGTTGGTCAGGGAACGGGTGATGTTCTGGGACACATGCTGGTGTAAGGTGGGCATGGCACACCGTGAAAAATAGTGGCGGCTGGGGACTGCGTACCAAGGGACGGCCGCCGACATCAGGCTGCAAAAGGCCTAAAATGGCCTAAATGGCAACATTTCAAAGGCCAGTAATTTTGAAAGTTGCGCATTTAGTTCTATGGCCTGTTTGGTTGGGTATTTGCGCTTGCGTTCAAATGACTGTGTTATAGACATTTGGACGCTGCGCTGGGACAGGGAAGTGGATGTTGTTGCTGATGGTTCATGCAAAGGTCCAGGTGCAGGGCGAGGGGCATCTGGGCCTGCACCTTCGACAGGGGATTGGCCAGCAGTGTGTAAAAGAGGGGAAGAGGAGGCAGTAGTGTGACCCGCAGACCCAAAATGTGGACCCAGGCGTTCGGCCCACTTGTTAGGGTGCTTGGATGCCATGTGGCGGATCATGCTGGTGGTGATGAGGTTGCTAGTGTTCACGCCCCAGCTCATTTTGATGTGGCACAGGGTGGGAGGGGATATAAAGGGAGGCGATCACTGCTAATAGATGACAGCTGGGAGAGGGAGAAGAGATGACAAAACGAAACCAAAACAAAAGAACATCATGCAAGAGGTACTGAAGAACGTCTGTCAGAACTTTTCAGAGATCTGGCGGTGACAGTACCCCTCCCTCTACGAGTGGACTCCGGACATTCAGAGCCCACCTTCTCAGGATGGGACCTATGGAAAGCCCTGATAAGACGAGTGGCCTTAATGTCCGCCACTGGGACCCACATCCTCTCCTCAGGACCATAACCCTCCCAATGAACGAGGTACTGGAGAGAACCGCGGATAATACGAGAATCCACAATCCTAGAGACCTGAAATTCAAGATTACCATCAACCAAAATCGGAGGAGAAGGCAAAGAGGAGGGTACAGTGGGTTGGACATAAGGTTTTAATAGGGACTTGTGAAAAACATTATGGATCTTCCAAGTCTGAGGAAGATCAAGACGGAAAGCAACGGGATTGATGACGGACAAGATCTTGTAAGGCCCAATAAACTTAGGACCCAACTTCCAGGAGGGAACCTTCAATTTGATATTCTTAGTAGACAACCACACCAGATCACCAACATTCAGATTCGGACCAGGCACACGTCTTCTATCAGCAACACACTTATATCTCTCACTCATGCTCTTTAGATTACCCTGAATCTTTTGCCAAATAGATGACAAAGACGAGGAAAATCTCTCCTCATCAGGTAAACCAGAAGACCCCTCTCCAGAGAATGTCCCAAACTGCGGATGAAACCCGTATGCACCAAAAATGGTGACTTATCAGAGGACTCCTGGCGACAGTTATTCAAAGCAAACTCAGCAAGGGACAAAAAAGAACACCAATCCTCCTGATTCTCTGTCACAAAACAGCGCATGTATGTCTCCAGATTCTGATTGACGCGCTCTGTCTGGCCATTCGACTGCGGATGAAAAGCAGAAGAGAACGACAACCGAACCCCCAAGTGAGAACAGAAAGCCTTCCAGAATCTGGAAACAAACTGCGTGCCCCTATCAGAGACTATGTCCGAAGGAATGCCATGCAATTTGACAATGTGATCAACAAATGCTTGCGCCAGCGTTTTAGCATTGGGTAACCCAGGAAAGGGAACGAAATGCACCATTTTGCTAAAACGGTCCACCACCACCAGAATCACAGTCTTCCCCGAGGAACGAGGCAGGTCTGTAATGAAGTCCATGGACAGATGCGTCCAAGGACGGGAAGGAATGGTTAACGGGAGGAGAGGATCCGATGGCCGTGAATGAGGGACCTTGGCACAAGCGCAGGTCTCGCAGGCTGCTACAAAACCCTCAACTGTCTTGCGAAGAGCCGGCCACCAGAATATCCGAGCAATGAGATCCACTATGGCTCTACTCCCCGGGTGCCCAGCAAGGACAGTATCGTGGTGCTCCTTAAAGACCTTGTGTCGTAAAGCGAGAGGCACAAACAACCTCCCAGGAGGACAAAGATCAGGAGCCTCTGCCTGGGCTGCCTGAACCTCTGCCTCCAAATCAGGGTAAAGAGCAGAGACGACCACCCCTTCAGCCAAAATGGGACCCGGGTCTTAAAAGTTCCCCCCTCCCAGAAAACAACGTGACAGGACATCAGCCTTCACATTTTTAACCCCAGGGCGGAACGTGACAACAAAATTAAACCTAGAAAAGAATAAAGATCATCTGGCCTGTCTCGGGTTCAGATGCTTGGCTGACTCCAAGTAGGCCAGATTCTTATGGTCGGTAAACACGGTAATAGGGTGTCTGGCTCCCTCTAGCCAATGGCGCCATTCCTCAAAAGCTAATTTGATGGCCAACAACTCCCTATCTCCCACATCATAATTTCTCTCTGCAAAGGAGAGCTTCTTTGAGAAAAAGGCACACGGTCGCCATTTGGCAGGAGAGGGACCCTGAGACAAGACCACACCCACACCCACCTCAGAAGCGTCCACCTCAACAATGAAAGGCAGAGAGAAATCAGGTTGTACCAAGATAGGAGCGGAAGCAAAACTCTCTTTGATACTAGAAAAGGCTTTACGTGCATCTACCGACCAGGAGGAAAAATCTACCCCCTTTTTAGTCATATCAGTGAGTGGCTTAACAACAGAGGAATAATTCAAAATGAACTTCCTGTAATAATTGGCAAAACCCAAAAAACGCATCAGCGCCTTCTGATTCTCAGGAAGCTCCCAATCAAGCACAGCGCGGACCTTCTCAGGGTCCATGCGAAAACCAGAAGCGGAGAGAAGAAAACTCAGAAATTGAATTTCTGAAACCGCAAACACACATTTTCCCAGTTTAGCGTATAGTTTATTCTCCCGCAGAATGAGCAAGACCTGACGTAGGTGGTCCCTATGAGTTTTGAAATCAGGAGAAAAAATCAAAATGTCATCTAGATACACTAGTACAAATTTCCCCATTAAATGATAAAAAATGCTGTTCACAAAATGTTGGAAGACGGCTGGAGCATTCATCAAACCAAAAGGCATAACCAAATTCTCGAAATGGCCCTCAGGGGTATTGAAAGCCGTCTTCCATTCGTCCCCTTCCCTGACCCTGACCAGGTTGTATGCCCCTCTTAAATCCAACTTAGAAAAAACTTTAGCCCCAACAATCTGGTTAAACAGGTCTGGGATAAGAGGAAGCGGATAAGGATCACGAAATGTGATACTGTTCAGCTCCCTGAAATCCAGACATGGTCTTAAAGAACCATCTTTTTTCTTAACAAAAAAAAAACAGCGGCAACAGGTGACTTCGAGGGTCGGATGTGTCCCTTTCTCAGGCTCTCAGAGATATAAGTACGCATAGCAACCCTTTCAGGTTGGGAGAGATTGTATAAACGGAATTTAGGCAGCTTGGTGCCTGGGATGAGATTAATAGGGCAATCCTACTCCTGGTGAGGGGGCAGCTGAAAACACATCCGAAAATTCAGCTTAGTGAGTCAGGGTAGCCCCAACACTAGAGGAGTAGGTAATCCGTTTAGGACGAAACATGACACATCCTCAACATGAGCATCAGCCACAGTCAAACGGATATTGTGAACTATGCCCTTTAACGATTTTTGAGAAAGTGGAGCGGAATCGATAGCAAAAACAGGTATATCCTTTCCCAAAGTGCATACCTGGAAACCATGTGTTATAGCAAATTGATTATGAATGAGATTGACAGCTGCTCCACTATCTACAAAAATCTCACAAACAATGTTCTTGCTCTCTAGCGCCACCCTGGCAGGTAGGACAAAACGGGAACTATAAGCAAACGGAAAACCTTCAATTTCCGCATCAACCTTGCCAGATGGAACGTTTTTAGAGGACTTTTTTCTTTTTGTTTCTTTATTACTCTCAAAAAACTCCCTGAATCTCCTAGAGGGGCAAACATTCGCCAAATGATTTATACCTCCACAACAGAAACAAACTCTCCTCTGAGAGCTGAATCCTTTATTATTAGAGGCAATTAGAGGGGATTGAGAGAGACTGAGGCCCCTGCGCACTGAATGAGACCGCCCTACTGTCCTTGGACTGAATATGACAGGAAGGAGTGATCTCTCCTCTCTCTCTAAGACGCCTGTCAATACGAACAGCCCGAGACATGGCAGACTCCAAGGAGGCAGGTCTATCATGAAAGGCAAATGCATCTTTCAATCCCTCCAAAAGACCATGGCAAAATTGACTTCGGAGTGCAGCATCATTCCAACCAGAATCAGCTGCCCTTCTCAGAAATTCTGAACAGTATATCTCTGCGGACTGTTTACCCTGGCATAAAAGACGCAGTTTAGATTCAGCCAGAGCAATACGATCCGGATCATCATATATCTGACCCAGGGCTACAAAAAATTAATCCACCGATCGGAGGGGCCGTGCCCCCACCGGTAGCGAAAAAGCCCAAGACTGAGTGTTATCCCTGAGCAGTGAGATGATGATCCCCACCCTCTGCTCCTCATCACCAGAGGAATGGGGAAGTAGGCGAAAATGGAGTTTGCAAGCCTCTCTAAAACGAACAAAATTCTCACTACCCCTGGAGAACGTATCCGGAAGACTCTCTAAAATGAACAAAATTCTCACTACCCCCGGAGAACGAATCCGGACGCGAGATCTTAGGCTCAGAACAAACTCCATGAACGCAAGCAGAACCGGTCACCTGAAACTGAGAGACAGTTTTATGGAGATCTGCGACCTCCAGTGAAAGATCCTGTCAATCAAGGCTGAAACCAGATCCATGCTTTAACACGGTTTTGGCGGTTTATAATGTCACGGATGGTGTTGCAGAAAACTAGAAATCAGAAATAAAGATCCGACTGACTTGATCCCGAACTAAGGAACATATGGGTGAGCCCTATAAAAGCCCTAGAGCTCTCCCTGACTACTCAGTCCATGCAAAGATCTTTATGATAGAAAATTGCATGCCCCCGTGCCTAGACTGAGTGACACTTGAAAACCTTATAATAGTGAGGGGACACGACCACCGGCTCCCTGCACTCAATACAGAGGGAGTCAGGGTCAGCTAGAATCAAGCCAACAGGAAAACACAAATAAAGGAATAGACTTATCTGAGGAACCAGCAGTTGCAGTATCTAGCAGTGAGCACAATCCAGGAAGTAGTATAAATCGCAAAGTGAGGCAGTATGGGAGGGGATATAAAGGGAGGCGATCACTGCTAATAGATGACAGCTGGGAGAGGGAGAAGAGATGACAAAACGAAACAAAAGAACATCATGCAAGAGGTACTGAAGAACGTCTGTCAGAACTTCTCAGAGATCTGGCGGTCACACATAATTACTTGTTCTTTTCTGTCGGGTAAATGCCTAATGTTTGGGGCCTGTAGTCCACTGGCCTGCAGTAAAATTGATATCCAATGACCGTCTAATATACCTCCAGCCACATAATTACTTGTTCTTTTGCCTAATGTTTGCGGCCTGTACTCCAGTGGCCTACATTAAAATTTGTATCCATTGACCGCATAATGTACCTCGAGCCACATAATCACAATTTCTTTTATGCCAGGTGAATGCCTAATTTTTAAAGGACCATACTACTGTGGCCTAAAATAAAATTTCTCTAGGCTCTAGCAGGGCAAATTTCTGAGAATTTCCCTTTAAGATGCATAAAAATGTCCCCTGATTAAAATATTTTTTTTTGGGGGGGGGGGAACTTTTGCAATTGATCCCCCTCTGGTATGTCACTGTCCATGTTGTGGGACGATTTTTGTGCACTTCTTGTAAGTATTTGGTGGCTGCAAATATGACCTGAAGGTTTTTCAGGTTCGCCTGCCATTAAAGTGAATGGGGTCCTCCGCTAACTTGTGCTTCATGAACATTTGATCTCGGTTGTTATAATGTCCCCTGTAGGATGCCCTGCATTTATAACCTCCCTGCAGTGCCCCTGTAGTTACTGTATAATGCCCCCTGCAGTTCTAATGTCCTCCTGCAGATATAACCCCCCTCTAGTGCCCTGTGTATTATAATGCCCCCTTGCAGCGACCCTTGTATCCCTTTATTCTAAAGCCCCCTGTAATGCCTTGGCCTGTATTAATGGCCATCCCTGTTGTGCTCCAGGCTGTAATAATGCCCGCCCCCTGTATTATAATTCCCTATGTAATGCCTTAGCCTATATTAATGGCCATACCTTTAGTGCTCCAGTTTGTAATAATGCCCTCTGTATTATAATGCCCCCTGTAGTGTCTGGCCTGTATTAATCCTCCCCTGTAGGGCCCCCTGTATTATAATGCCCCCTTTTAGTGCTCTGGCCTTGTATTAATGCAATTCTGCAGTGTCCCCTGTAGTGCTCCAGCCTGTATTAATGCTCGTCTCATAGTACATACTGTATATATATATGTAAAAAAAAATACTCACCTGACTCTTGTTCCCCACCTGGCCTGTGGCCTCAGTTACCTCCTGTGCTGAGTTTCAGGCAGCTCGATTACATGTCATGAATGCCAAGAAGCAGACATTCGTGACCATGCCATTGCGGCACCTGAGATCCAGCGCAGGAGGTTGTGATTAATCCATTGTGACCTCCGGTGTCATTCTTTTGCCCCATAGGCTTCAGGCCTAGTGGCCTGCAGTTTAGGAGGCTGAAGGGCAGGGACTGGAGCCATAGGCTCCTATGGCCCACCGTGAATTGCCGCCAGAAGTGCTAGTAACAGGCCATAGATGATTGCCTCAGGGAAACATGTCTTTGAGGCCCCTGGTCTAGACAGAGTTTAGAGGGAGAACTTTATTATGAAGGTCATTTTTTAAATCAGTTTTCAATTGAGTTTGACTTGCCAAATTTATGAAATGTTGCATGTTGTTTGATAATTTTGGCTCATCGTTAAACCGAATGCTTTTGTCTAGAAATGCCACTCCAATGTTTTACAACACCCTCCTTCTGGAATAAGTTTGCAACTTTTTTGTGACTTTTTAAAAAAAAAAACTAATTAACATAGCTAACCACAATCAATTTCCCATATACTTTTCAAAACTGAGCAAAAATGCTGGAGCAAGTAATCCCAGAATCTCACAAAACCACATTTTTGCTTTAACTTTAAAGGCAGAATTTTCGATGATACTGTTTTTATTCTCCCCATACTGTTTAAAAGATAGACAATATTAGTAAATTTGCCCTACTTTGTATACTTTGATAAAAATAAAAAAAACGGCATATGCAACTAAAATATTTAATTATGAACAAAGTGTGAAACTCATTGTCATGTCTACTTATGCTGACACAGGTCTGCTCATATTGAGAGTACAGTGTTCCAGGTCATAGATGTGTACTCTTTACGCCCCCTGTTGTTTTATGTTAAATTAATCAACATGGTCCTGAAACCTGCATTTCACAGGCTAGAAGTCTGGAATCTATGTGACAGGACAATGTAGTAGCCCACCTGCGGGTCAGGCTGCTTCCCATTTGTAGATTTTTTATCTCTTGTGCCCACCTACTTCTCTCTCAGGGATTCTTTAACTAGCTTGCATATCATTGGGATTTATTTTCCCTATCCTTTTCTGCTAGGCATTCAATCTTATGTTTTACCTGGTGCGTTCTACACAGTCTTCTACCTCTCTCTTCCCATCTATCTTTAGTTAGCTTTCTTCTGTCAGCATAGCCTAACTGAATTATAACAGCACATATCCTCCTTTAGGCACCTGCACCTTGCTAATGTTTTTGTGTATTTTGGTGTTTTCTTTTGCGCAGTTACTTAGTTCTGACTTGTGTAGAACAGTTCTGAGGTAGCTAGGCTCCAGCCCAAGTGTATGATCACTACTTGCTCATCCTGCCTGGGTTAGCCACCTGCAGCCATTTACTTTTAACTGCATATTGGAATAACTATGACCACTGCAGGTGACATTGGTTCTTTTACAGCATGGGACTATGTCGTTTTTGCCCTCATGCTCCTCATCTCTGCTATTATTGGGATTTACTATGCATTTGCTGGTGGTGGACAGAAAACCTCAAAAGATTTCCTAATGGGTGGCAGGAGTATGACTGGAGTCCCAGTGGCTCTTTCTCTTACTGCCAGCTTCATGTCTGCAGTTACAGTGTTGGGTACCCCAGCAGAGATATACCGGTTTGGTGCCATGTTCAGCATATTCGCTATAGTTTACACCCTTGTTGTGGTGATCACATCTGAAGTATATCTGCCAGTGTTCTACAGACTGGGCATCACCAGCACCTATGAGGTAAGTGCAGTTATGTAGTTACAAAAGACCAGACAGAAATTGTGTAGCATGCTGTGGGGTTGTGTCTGGTAAAATGGCTGGTTTTCTAAAGGAAAGCCATTGTATCCTATTATAGTCAAAGGGATCCATTGGGTGCTGTTTGATTACGTAATTTAGGACAAACACTGCTTCTGATATTTTTATTATTCTACACCTATAGTGGAATAGAACAAAAATAATAAGCATAGTTTGATACCAGTATACAACTTTATATATGTGTTATGGAAGTCTGTGAGTTTTCTTGTACAGTGTACAGATTAAGGCTATTTTTATATTTCCGGCAGGAACTCCAGCAGGCTGTTCCAGTAGAGAACAGCCTGCTTGAGTTCTTTGGATCCGGCATTGCTGGATACTTCCGCCTTCTCGCTGGATCCCATTGACTATAATGAAGTCTGGCAGAGACCCGGCCACTACCTGGCACATATGTGGAGAATCAGCCGAACACAAAACACTGCATGCATCGTTTTTTTTCCGTCCAATTCCCAGCATTGTCTGCCAGACCTGCTGGTTTGAACACCCGGCTGTAGATGTGAAAGAAGCCTAAGATAAAGATTAATCATTGTATAATGGCATATTATATTCAGCCTATTTGAAGTCAGGATTGCTTGAGTCTGCATTGGTGCACTTGGTGCCAAATTTATCAAATGTCTTTTAAACTTTTTTTTTTTTTGCACCACTCCCCTACTGGAGTGAGTTTGTGACTTTTATGCAACTTTGTAAAAAAATTTGCAGTGATAAATCTAGAGTGAAACTAATTAACATAGCTAGCAATGCCCACATTCTCACCCACTTTTGTGTAAAAATGCTAAATATCACAAACTTTTTGTGCAAGTAATGCAAAAAAGTTGCAAAGCCCTGTTTTGTGACTTTTTGAAACCAAAATTCTAGAGTGCAGGGCATGATAAGTTCCCTGCTATTTGTTTCAGTATTCTCACAGATGAGAGTTTGCGACAAATGTATCCAGGCTAGACAATACTCACCTGTCTGTCTTACATCTGGACCTTTTTCTACGCCTAAAACAGGTGTAGAAAATGATGAATGAGATGGGCCTGCCGGCCGTCCCCTTCCCTGACCATGCCAAGCCCACAATTTTAGACCTGGTGTGAGCAGGCAGAAGTTGGAGTTGGCAGCACAACTAACCGTTGCACCGCCATCTGCGCCTGTAATATGCCTAATTTAGGCATATTTCATTATAGTAAATGACCCCCTATGTTGGCAATGTATTTAGCTCACATAAGATTGCCTACAGTGGATTCTAGCAAATGTTTATCTCTGATAAGTGTTAGGTGTGTATGGTTCCCTTTCTGCTCTATGTCACTGTAGTCATTCACTAACAGTAAGCGGACATCTTGAAAATTATGAGAAAGTGATGTTCAAAGTATATTAGAAAGTTGCATAACCTTTGCATATACTATTATTAAAAGTTACTGACCCAAAACCGATTTAACAGAACATTAACTGTTGTCATTTTGTTAATGTGTTGCTGGTACCCATGCTTAGCTTGAGACACTCTAGCCCAGGTTTACTGAGGTGTCTGCACCACAATTTTGGTGTAAATAAGCCAACCCATAGTTGGTATAGATTCAGAGAAAAGTGTTTATCCCTGCCACAGATTTATCATCCTGCCTGAGCCCCTGTGATACACGGTATCTGGTGCAGGTATATATAGCCTGTCTAAGCTTACTCCATCCACAGGATTAGTAAATCCGGGTCGCTATTTTCGTACTTTTCTGGCATTCATATCAACACAGCTTCTCTGTATGTATGCAATATACTTATTACTGTGTATCGATAGAGAAAAAACATCTGTAGAATGAATTGAAGAATCTAGCAAGGCAGCAGTTCTCTAGCTCAGTTATCAAAATGTCAGTACATTTTATATTGTAGATGAGATTTGTTAAAATAAACCCCACAAAAGTCCAAAGAACCTCTGAAAAATGAGAGCTGGAATCTAATAGCAGTAAGCAACTTTTTTGGTTTTTTCTTGCTTTAGTTTTGCTAAATCTACCAGATGAACCTGCTCCTCTCCTAGAGACGCAGGCTCTAAAAAGCTGTTTCTACTTAAAGACTTTATATGGCCTACCATGTTTAAAGGGACACTTCCATCAGAAGGGGGTATTTAAAAAAAAAAGAAAGCAATTTTTAAAATATTATTGAATGTTTTTCTTTTTAATTCCGGTAGTTTTATACCATTAAAAATTAAATACTAAATATCGTACTTCTTTACCAGTTAGTACAGAGAGATAAAACTCCTATATAGATAGGTAATCCATAGTTATTTTACAGTTGCTACAAGGGAAAATTTTATCTGCAATTATTATAGTAGATGTTGAATTTAGGATTGCCTAGATAGAGATGTCCACAGAAGAGCATTACACTTATCAGTGTGATATGTGATGCTCTAATTGAGTCTGAGGGCTCCCTCTAGTCACCAAACACGGTCTGACTAAAAAAGTCAAGCAAGGCTGTGCTAAAAGTCCAAACAAAGGGCAGTACAATCTACCCGTTTTTTTAAATCAAAAACATTACATAGAATATTCACATATAGGCTGTTAATATGTGATAAAAATGTTAATGGTAATCGTAGTGTCCCTTTAATACTAGGGGCAGCATGGTAGCTCAGTGTGTAGCACTGGTGCCTTGCAGCACTTGTTCCCTGGGTGCAACATCTGCATGAAGTTTCTGTATACTCATTGTGCGCACATCAGTTTCCATCCAGTATCATGCCTTTACTCTAGAAGTCTGGCCTCAAAGAGTTGCAAAATAGGTATCTTATGACTTTTTGCGCTCATTTATGCAAAATTTTTGTGAATTTTTGCAGTTATACACTGCTCACTCAGTTTTGAAACGTGGGTGGAAAATTGGGTGTGGTTTACTATGTTTATGAGTTTCCCTACAGATTTATCATTGAGCTTTTTTAAAAAGTTGCAAAAAAAAAATTAGCAATCTCACTCCAGTAGGAAGAGTGTGGAATAGGAAAACTGGAGTGGCTTTTCTAGACAAAAGATTTAAGGATGAGACAAATTTATCAAAGAACATGCAGCATTTGATAAATGTGGCATAAAGTACTCCGACGCAGACTATTAAGATTAATATTGAGATGAATTATCAGTAGATGGTGAAGTATATATAAAATATATGTAATTTATTGAAACATAATCAAATGACAAGAAATGTATGACATAAGGCACAAGGGTAAAGGAGGGTGGGAGGCCCCATGTAGCGGGGTCATAAACAACCTCCCTCACAGAAACCCAACTGACAGGGAAAAAGGGTCACAGCCCTGGGTGTGAGGCCACATAAATATGGGAGAACTGTAAGTTCACCCAAAGTGACATATAATAATATGTGTTGCATGCATGTAAAAGGTAAGTATGATCACACATAGCAGACTTGCCCACCCTGGATGACTAGGATGGCCGCATAGAAAATGCTGATAGCCAAATAACTGTAAGTAAAGGCAGGGCAAGAGTGCTAAGTGCAAGCAGTGACATTAAAGTAACAAACTAACCAAGCATAACAACAGAACATAAATTACCCATGGTATGCTGGAACCCAGAGTCTGTGACCGGAGCTGCACCTCGACGAACGTTTCGCCTATTATATGTCACTTTGGGTGAACTTACAGTTCTCCCATATTTATGCGGCCTCACACCCAGGGCTGTGACCCTTTTTCCCTGTCAGTTGGATTTCTGTGAGGGAGGTTGTTTATGACCCCGCTACATGGGGCCTCCCACCCTCCTTTACCCTTGTGCCTTATGTCATACATTTCTTGTCATTTGATTATGTTTCAATAAATTACATATATTTTATATGTGCGTTTTCTCATCTTTTTGGGGTTATTAGTTTGTTTCTTTTGTTGGCTCAGTATAATATACTAGACCCCAGTGTTTTTTATACACCCAATTTGAGTTTTGTCTTATAGGTTGGTCTAGATGGTGAAGTATAGCCAGATGTGGTTAAAAGTTAAAGAATCTTCTCAACAGGATGGTTAAAGTTTTTTTTGGGGGGTTTGGAATATTGAGGCCCTATCCTCCGAATAGGCCATTAATATATACAGGGAGTGCAGAATTATTAGGCAAATTAGTATTTTGACCACATCATCCTCTTTATGCATGTTGTCTTACTCCAAGCTGTATAGGCTCGAAAGCCTACTACCAATTAAGCATATTAGGTGATGTGCATCTCTGTAATGAGAAGGGGTGTGGTCTAATGACATCAACACCCTATATTAGGTGTGCATAATTATTAGGCAACTTCCTTTCCTTTGGCAAAATGGGTCAAAAGAAGGACTTGACAGGCTCAGAAAAGTCAAAAATAGTGAGATATCTTGCAGAGGGATGCAGCACTCTTAAAATTGCAAAGCTTCTGAAGCGTGATCATCGAACAATCAAGCGTTTCATTCAAAATAGTTAACAGGGTCGCAAGAAGCGTGTGGAAAAACCAAGGCGCAAAATAACTGCCCATGAACTGAGAAAAGTCAAGCGTGCAGCTGCCAAGATGCCACTTGCCACCAGTTTGGCCATATTTCAGAGCTGCAACATCACTGGAGTGCCTAAAAGCACAAGGTGTGCAATACTCAGAGACATGGCCAAGGTAAGAAAGGCTGAAAGACGACCACCACTGAACAAGACACACAAGCTGAAATGTCAAGACTGGGCCAAGAAATATCTGAAGACTGATTTTTCTAAGGTTTTATGGACTGATGAAATGTGAGTGAGTCTTGATGGGCCAGATGGATGGGCCAGTGGCTGGATTGGTAAAGGGCAGAGAGCTCCAGTCCGACTCAGACGCCAGCAAGGTGGAGGTGGAGTACTGGTTTGGGCTGGTATCATCAAAGATGAGCTTGTGGGGCCTTTTCGGGTTGAGGATGGAGTCAAGCTCAACTCCCAGTCCTACTGCCAGTTTCTGGAAGACACCTTCTTCAAGCAGTGGTACAGGAAGAAGTCTGCATCCTTCAAGAAAAACATGATTTTCATGCAGGACAATGCTCCATCACACGCGTCCAAGTACTCCACAGCGTGGCTGGCAAGAAAGGGTATAAAAGAAGAAAATCTAATGACATGGCCTCCTTGTTCACCTGATCTGAACCCCATTGAGAACCTGTGGTCCATCATCAAATGTGAGATTTACAAGGAGGGAAAACAGTACACCTCTCTGAACAGTGTCTGGGAGGCTGTGGTTGCTGCTGCACGCAATGTTGATGGTGAACAGATCAAAACACTGACAGAATCCATGGATGGCAGGCTTTTGAGTGTCCTTGCAAAGAAAGGTGGCTATATTGGTCACTGATTTGTTTTTGTTTTGTTTTTGAATGTCAGAAATGTATATTTGTGAATGTTGAGATGTTATATTGGTTTCACAGGTAAAAATAAATAATTGAAATGGGTATATATTTGGTTTTTGTTAAGTTGCCTAATAATTATGCACAGTAATAGTCACCTGCACACACAGATATCCCCCTAAAATAGCTAAAACTAAGAACAAACTAAAAACTACTTCCAAAAATATTCAGCTTTGATATTAATGAGTTTTTTGGGTTCATTGAGAACATGGTTGTTGTTCAATAATAAAATTAATCCTCAAAAATACAACTTGCCTAATAATTCTGCACTCCCTGTATTGGTGAGAGTCCAACTCTCAACACCCAAACACTGTTCAACTGAGGAGCTTGTAGCAAGTGTTACGGCCTCGCATTATTTTCATGGGTCAATCTAATCTTACGAACTTTACTTAATATCGCTAGTGGAGGATATTGCAGTGTTTGCATTTCCAAGCATCTGATTATCAGGAGTGCTGAAAGTCAAACCCCTACTTGATAGTATTATATATTGATGGCCTGCCTTGAAGTAAGGGCCTCAATATTTTGAACTCAAAAACCTCTTTGTTTCAAGTAGCTATAAAAACTGAACACTGCTTTCTGTAACATTTGTGTGACTAGAGCTATGCAGTATACTCTATATCAGGCATGCTCAACCTGCGTCCTTCCAGCTGTTGCAAAACTACAACTCCCTGCATGCCCGAACAGCCTACAGCTATCAACCTACAGCAAGGCATTATGGGAGTTGTAGTTTTTCAACAGCTGGAGGGCCGCAGGTTGAGCATGCCTGCTCTATATAATCACAGCTGGTGTGCTGTGTTTGGTGTCCTCAAAATATTAATATCTAATATCTACAGTAATTCCCTACTTATGGAAAAATGTCCATATGATAATTAACCTCATCCATTTATTATTTTCACAGTACCTTGAGCTCAGATTTAACAGATGTGTACGACTGATTGGCACATTGTTGTTCATCATCCAAACGGTATGTAATGTCTAACTGGTGATTAAATTATAATTCTAGTTTGCAGAACATTTCACAGTTTAAGGGCTCATGCACATGAACTTTTTTTTTCCGTGTCTGTTCTGTTTTTTTTGCGGACTGTATGCGGAACCATTCATTTCAATGGGTCCGCAAAAAAAATGGAAGGCACTCCGTGTGCATTCCGTTTCCGTATGTCCGTATTACCATTCCGCAAAAAAATAGAACATGTCCTATTATTGTCCGCACTACGGACAAGGATAGTACTGTTCTATCAGGGGCCAGCTGTTCCGTTCTGCAAAATACGGAATGCACACGGAAGTCATCCATATTTTTTGCAGACCGCAAAATACATACGGTTGTGTGCATGAGGCCTAAGGGTAGGCCCTCCAGGGTGGAAATGCTGTTGATTGTATCAGCAACTTTGATGCAAGGAAAATCTTCCTCAGATTACACTAGTAGGCATGAGATGAGATATGAAACAATGTAACACTGCGCGCTTACTCTGCAATAAATAGATAGCCGGCTTGTCACCACCTTCCTACCTATCACACAGATATACAAAACAGCCTTGATATCTATATATGTCTCAGTCCTACCTTGACATAGGTGTCCGTGCTGTGGTTATGTATCATGCGGCGGTCCTCGCTTCTCTTCTATATGTGGGGCGAACCGGGAGAGCGGATCCCAGGGAAGATGGCTGCAGCATAGACTATTTTATGATATTAAAGTTTGGGAGAACGCCCCGGCAGGTGGCGATATACTCCCGTTTCTTTTTGCTTACGCTCACGTCTGAGCGGGTGACGTCACCGCAAGTGAACTACGGATGGCAGTGAGGGTCTAACCCCCAACGCGTTTCGAGTACATACGGCACTCTTTGTCAGGGAATGTTACACTCACTGCGCATATTCTCACTATTTATAGTCTATGTTGTCTGTCCCTCCCCCCCCCCCTATATTTATCACTATTCAAAACCAAACAGTTATAAGAAATAAGATATTTCAACACATCTTATCCGCATACAGTACATCAGTGCTTTTTTAAATCTGTAAAATATACATTTCTGTTGTGTATTTTCTCCTCAGATTTGACCCTTTTTAATGTTCTGGGATGAAATCCATGGTTAATGTGCAGCAAAACAATATGTGGTGAATCCACAGCCCAATCAGCATGTAGACACATACAGATTTTGCTTAATATTTGCTGTGAATATTCACCAGGTCGATAAACTTTAAGGGTGCGGCCACATGGTAAGGACTCTGCATTACATTTTTGAAGCCAAAATAAAGAGTGCATCATAAATGGATTGAAAGTGTAAAGGACAGATACGACTCTTTTTTTAATTAACTCCTGGTTTTGGCTTCCAAATCTGCATCAGGAAGCCCGACCATGTGCCATTCCCTAAATCTACTTTAAAAGTTTGAAGATCCTTAGCTTTACTTGCTTTGCTCCTTCAAAATTCTCCTGTTGTAGCTCCTTCAAAATTCTCCTTGTTGCCTTTGGAAACAGACCTCACTTTGCTGCTGTCAGTGACCTGATTAAAGGGGTTGTCCAAGATAATTAAAAATCTCAGGCAACCCTTACAAAGTCTTGGATATCGGTCTACAGCTGAGTACAGTAATTGGCTGCGGCAGTCACGTGCCATATCCAGGGAGTACCAGAGAACAGTGCTGGTGTAAGGCATGAGTATATGATATGCTTTTATTTTAAGACATTGTAGCGGTAGTGTGAGATTTTTAATTATCTTGGACAACCCATTTAAGCCAAGCCAACCAGAAAAATGAGATAGCTGCCAGCTGACAGGTATTCCTCCCAACTTTACACATTTTGCACCAAAATATATTACAGTATGGGATTTGCACACTTATTAGGCCTTCCCTGAGAGTTCAGAAAAGTGTGTGGAAAAGAGGTGGCACCATGTTCCAAATTTATATAATACGCAATTCATTTTTTTTGTAAGGTATTAGCGTGTTTAGTATACTGTGCATAACAAGATATGGTGTAAGGATGAAAAATTTATTTATGCCTGTTGGTTTGCACCAAATATATACCATGTGTGCAATTTTGATAAATGTGATACAATTTTCCAAATTTTCAACAAATCATAATTGTGTGCAATACTATTGATCACTACAAGACAAATAGTGCAAAGTATTAGCAAAGTTGCTTAACTTCATATGTAGATATAAACTGTAAAATGTTGAAGAGAGAAGTTTTTTTTATTTAAGAATGTTTTACACCGGAATAAAATGTTTTACGGAATAAAAAAGAAATATGGGGTCATTTATCAAACTGGTGTAAAGTAGAACTTGCTTAGTTGCCCATAGCAACCAATTAGATTCCACCTTTCATTTTTCACAGCTCCTTTGGAAAATGAAAGGTGAAATCTGATTGGTTGCTATAGGCAACTAAGCCAGGTCTACATTACACCAGTTTGATAAATCTCCCCTATAGTTTTTATCAATGTTTTGAATATTTATGGTATATACTGAAAAAATATCAAGAATCACAAATACATTATATAAAAGGAAGTAAACTATACAGTCTGATGGGTATGTATAAATTAGCCATGTCTAAAAGGAGTTTTCTGGGTGTTTAATATTGATGAACTATCCTCAGGATAGGTCATCAATATGTGATTGGCGGGGGTCTGATTCCTAGTATCCCCACTGATGAGCTGTTTGAACATGCCATAACTCTCCAGTGAGAGCTGGAGACTTTGCCTAGGCCAGTGACATCATATTCATCAGTCACATGGCCTAGGGTTAGGCCCATCTCAGTCCCATTCAAGTCAATGGCCCTGAGCTGCAATACCAAGTACAGCCACTATGCAACACGCAGCATTGTGCTCATTAAGCTGCATGGAGGTCATCAATATGTAACACCCGGAAAACCCCTTTAAAGTAAGCACAGTTATAATTGTAGGCAATGAAAGTTGAGATAAATAAGGCATACGGTATATAGAGAAATTGCAATCTGAAACCTGCAGAAATTTTTCTGGCTCCTAATACTACAGCAATTTTACATGTATCAACAGTTTCATTTACAGAGTCGAAATGCAGGGGCTGGTGATATTATTCAGCAGTGTCTGCTCACCCTCTGAACTATGTAACAAATGTATCTGTAAGGAATAAATCAAGGCAACTGGACTTACTGTAGATTTCTTGAACACGTTTCACTCGTTCTTCCAACAAGCTTTCTCAATTCTGAGAGAAAGCTCGTTGGAAGAATGAGTGAAACGTGTTCAAGAAATCTACAGTAAGTCCAGTTGCCTTGATTTATTCCTTACAGATATACCATGACCTGGATAAATGAGAACCTTCACAGACATATGTAACAAATGGCAATAGCAGAAAGTTACGTCATAGTTACATAGTTGGTAAGCAAGACACAGCTTCTTCACATCCAACCTTTATTCCTATCAGGTTCATCCAGAGTAAGTAAAAACCCCTATGAGTCAGATGCCAACTCTCCCATGTAAAGGGAAAGAATTTCCTTACTGACTCCAGATATGGCTATCAGAATAAATCCAGAAATCTAGTGTCTGTAACCTGCAATATTTTACATTCAAGAAAGACATCATGGCTCCTCTTGAACTTGTATAATGATTCAGCCATAACAACATCCCGTGGCAGTTAATCCCATAATCTTACTGCTCTTAGAGTAAAGAATACCCATCTCTATTGATGAACCCTTATTTCATATAGTATTTACATTGAACTTCATTTGTCATTTCTGTGCCCAAGAATCCATGTTTGCCAAATCCCTAAGTAACATTATGTTATAATCATCTGTCATCTGTGTTGACTACGTTACGCTTAATATCATCTGCAAATATTGAAATTCGACTTAGTAAGCCCTCATTAATAAATATATTAAGCAGGAGTCAGTGTTTAAAGGGGTTGTCTGAGTAAAAAAATCCCTCTTGTAAATGTAGTAAAATAACATAAGAAGCATTACTTACTCCTTTTCTGCCCTGCTGCTTCCAATGACATGTCCTCCTCGCCTCTGACATCTTCCCAGCTGCAGATGTTGCATACACAAAGGGTACTGTGGAGCCAATCACTGGCTTCAGCTGCATGCAGAACATCACCACTGCAGCCAGGAAAACAAACAGCAGCATGGAGGACCAGAGAGCATTGCAAGAAGAAGCAGGGGGGGGAAAGGGTATCAATTCTTGTGTTGCCCATGATCCTGGGGCTGCTTCTAAGTGAGTGTGAGAAAGTTAGGAAGCAGATTCTCCTCTACTTTATGTGTGCTGTTTATAGGAGCTAGTCTTCACCCACCAGGTCTAGGAGAACTACAAACTAGAAAATCTGGCATGTAGAGGAGAAAACTATAAAAATGTCAGATATGGTAAAAGTCATAGAATGGCCAAAAATAGTGCTATTCCTTATGTTCACACACAGTACTGTTGATAATTGCAAGGTTTATTAAAAGTTTAGGTATGCTTTAATTAAATATGTATATAATTTTATGACACTGGAAATCTGCTTTCAAATTTAAGTAACCTATTACGCATTTTTGACAATTACAAATAATTGATTTCTCTTTAGGTTCTTTACACTGGAATTGTAATTTATGCTCCAGCTCTGGCGCTGAATCAAGGTAGGAAAGAAAGATAGATGAGAGATAGAATTAAGGGAACTCTGTTGTCTTTTGGGCATTGTGTTATTTTCCGTTTTAGGCTTCGTTCACATCACCGTTCAGCTTTTCCATTTTCCTGCTCCGCTATAGGAGCAGGAGAATGGATAGTACGGATTTGGCACATAACTGAGCCGAACGGAGCCTAAGGACCCCATAGACTATAATGGGTTCCTTTAGGATTCCTCTCAGAGGAAGATTTTGGAGCGGAGACAAAAGTAGTGCATGCAGGACTTTTGTCTCCGCTTCAAAAATCTTCCTCTGAACGGAAACCTAATGGACCCTATTATAGTCTATGGCAGGCATGTCCAAACTGCGGCCCTCCAGCTGTTCCAAAACTACAACTCTAAGCATGCCTGGATAGCTTACAGCTAGTAGGGCATGCTGGGAGTTGTAGTTTTGCAACAGCTGGAGGGCCGCAGTTTGGACATGCCTGGTCTATGGGGTCCTTAGGCTCCGTTCAGATCAGTTATGTGCCGAATCCTTCCTTTCCGTTCTCCTGCTCCTATAACAAAGTGGGAGAACGGAAAGGCTGAACGGTGATGTGAATGAAGCCTTAGCTTGGGGATATCTGCATCTCTATACTAATAGCCCATCAACATTAGCTTGGAGAATTCTGTCTTAAAACAGTCAAGAGACATGGAGCTTGGAAGAGCTTTGGAGCTTCTTTTTGTCTAGTGTGTACAGTACAGCTTAGTAGTTTCTAGAGATGAGCGAATTTCATATTTTGAAATTCGTTCACACTTCATTTGGTGGTGAAAGGTGAATTGCGTTATGGATTCCGTTACCACTGACCATAACGCAATTCTATGACGGAATGCATAACAGAATGCCTTTAGAGGTCTATGGGCTGCAAAATGGATCAGTCCCGTTTCCGTTATGCAGGGGAGTTCCGTTATGCATAATGTGTCAGCAAAATGCAGACCATGTACAGTACACAGACCACTTCTGTATTTGGCAGATCTGCGATTTGTGGACCACAAAATGGATATGGTCACGTGCATGAGGCCAATACTGAGAACTATTCGCAAAATGTTCAACATAATAGCTGTTAAATATGACTAGCAAAACTATTGCTATAACTGTGAATTGGAGAAACTATAAACTAGTCTTATGTCTTAGTTATATTTAGGAATATGTCTGCATCAGTACTTTTTGTGTCCTCTAATTAAATATTCAATATCTATATCTATTTCAGTGACTGGGTTTGATTTGTGGGGAGCTGTCGTGGCCACAGGAGTGGTCTGTACCTTCTACTGTACTCTGGTTAGTAACTCTTTCATATTTTAGCTTTTATGTGTTGTTTTTCAACTTTGTTGTTTGTGACATCTCTGCTATGAAGTTATATTGTTATATTGGCGGTCCATGCCCTCTGTTGCCCTGCTACTTTGGGCTGGCACAGCTGCTGTTCTACTCATTCTGTCTTTTGCAGTTCCAGCACTCCTGGCACCTTTGTCTAGTGTGTCTATTTGAGGTATTCTTCATTGAACCTCACCTCATTCTGCAGCATTGCAAAGGTTAAACCCTCCTTTGGTTCTGTGTGTAGCTGCTTTTAATGTCTCAAGCAGCTCTGCTATATAATTGCAAGAACTCTGTCTGCCTTGACCTCAGCTTATTACTGACTACGAGTTACCCTTGATCCCTCGGTGCCCTGAATCAATGCCTCTGACCCCTGTCAGCTGTTTACCACACCAAGACTACTCCAGGAAGTAGTGATCTAGTAGCTCCCCTGTAACGATGTTCAGATGCCTGTATAGGAGTTAAATGGTGAATACCAGGGGACTGCCAGGATAACGGCCTTAGTTTTAGTCCAGAGTTAAATTGGTTGGTTGACAGAGTGGTTCCACATGCACTGATCATTACACAAATTTTCTGCAAATTCTAAAAAATCCCATGTGGTAACTTTTGACTGGATTCCCTCTTTTGACTCACTACTTCAACTACATTGTGATTTCTTACAGGGTGGTCTTAAGGCAGTTGTATGGACAGATGTATTCCAGGTTGGAATCATGGTTGCAGGATTTTCATCTATAATTATTCAAGCTGTTGTAGTCCAAGGTGGGATTGGCCCCATTTTGAATGACTCATATCATGGAGACAGGCTAAATTTCTGGGAGTAAGTAGATTTATTAACTGTTTCTTTTTAGAGTGTTTTTGACTTGGTTAGGCTACTTTCACACTTGCGGCAGGACGGATCCGACAGGCTGTTCACCCTGTCGGATCCGTCCTTCCGCTATTTCGCCGTGCCGCCGGACCGCCGCTCCGTCCCCATTGACTATAATGGGGACGGGGCAGAGCTCCGGCGCAGCACGGCAGTGCACGGTGAAAGCCTGCATGTCTGACTTTTTAGTCCGGCGGCTTTCGCCGTGCACTGCCGTGCTGCGCCGGAGCTCCGCCCCCATCCCCATTATAGTCAATGGGGATGAAGCGGCAGTCCGGCGGCACGGCGAAATAGCAGAAGGACGGATCCGACATGGTGAACAGCCTGTCGGACCCATCCTGCCGCAAGTGTGAAAGTAGCCTTATGTTGTACTAAGGAATCAGGAAATATTTCAGTACATGCTGTTTTTAGAATATTAATATATACCGTAAATGTGCTTACTCTTTTACACATTTCAATCTTAGCTACAGTGCTTACCAGTATGCTTCTGATAGCAGTATGTTAGTTTAATCTATGTTTTTGATTATTGTCTCTAGTTTCAACCCCAATCCACTGCAGCGGCATTCCTTTTGGACACTTGTAGTTGGTGGAACATTTTTGTGGGTTGGAATCTATGGTGTCAATCAGTCACAAGTACAGAGATACATTGCTTGTAAAACCAGATTCCATGCTAAAATGTAAGTATTGAATTGTACTTTTTTCATTCAAAATATACTTAATTAAAGGGGTTCTCCGGAAATGAAGAAAATGAAAATACTTAAATATTACTTCATTATAAACATTTTCCCAAAAACCTTACATTAGTTATAATAGCTTGTTTTGTCTGGTGAGCAATCATCAGGGGAAATAAAATGGCCGCCGTCCTATTAGTACACACAGAACCTGTCCTAATCACACAGGAGGACAAGTTACTTCACAACGCTGAGCTAAAGAGCTGCCTCATCCTCCTCCCTGCTCTGCTTGTGAGGGATTATGATCCTGAATACAGTTTAATATGGTTATCAGCTGAATCTCTGTAGGAATGGAGTTCACGAGCAGATGTGGCTAATGAGCAGCAGCTCTTGTATGCAGTCTCTATTACCACAGACTGTCCTGTCCGTCCTCTTTGTACTACATAAATCCTCATGAACTTCATTCCTAAAGAGATTTAGCTGAAGATCTTCTCATCTGTATTCAGGATCATAATCCCTGACAAGTAGGAGAGGAGGATGAGGCAGCTCTTTACCTCAGTGTTGTGAAGTACCTTGTCCTCCTGTGTGATTAGGACAGGTTTTGTGTGTACTAATAAGACAGCGGCCATTTTGCTTCTCCTAATCATTGCTCCTTAGACAAAACAAGCCATTATAACTAATGAAAGGTATTTGGGAATATATTTATAATAAAGTAATATTTATGTATTTTTATTTTCTTAATTCCAAGAGAACCCCTTTAACTTCCCAAGGACCAAAATGGACAGTAAAGAAAAGAAACAAAATTATTTTACTGAAAGGGGAGTGGAATGTGTAGGAGATCCTACAAATTGTTATGTTTACTATGAATGATAAATTAGGTCCTTGATGGATGAGATGTTTATCATTCATTGCTAATAGTTTTCCTCACTTATTCCATCCTGTTATCAACTGACCAGCCTTTGCTATCAGGAAATAACTGATATGACATAAATAATGAATGCAGGGATCTTACATTTATGCAGAACAAAAAAAGATAAATCAGACTGTTTGATAAATGGTAATGATTTGTTAGACCAGACCCCATGCTTATTACAAGGGATGACCGAATCTACATTCGGATGAAACATCCAAAGTCGATTTGCATAAATTGACAGTATTAGAATGTATTGGCTCCGAAGAGCCGAAGTTATCGCTTTGCGAAGTCTCGCGAGACTTCACGTGATAACTTCATAAATTAATTTGTACTGTAAAAAAACATTTCCCGAACTCAGGTTTGGTTCCAAGGTACCATTTGGTTTTTTACAGTTAAAATTAATTTATGAAGTTATTACGCGAAGTCTCGCGAGACTTCGCGAAGCAATAACTTCGGCTCATCGGAGCCAATACATTGTAATACTGTACGGAGATCCTGCTCCGTACAGTATTAGAACAAAGTTTTATGCGAATCGACTTTGGATGTTTCATCCGAAGTCGATTCGCTCATCCCTACTAATTGCATACACCACACACTCACAAACATCAATAAAGTTTAAATTTTTTACTTTTCTTATCCTGCCCATACCTGATCATACCTGATCATACCTTATTGGAAAATATGCAGCATGCTTCTCTAGGGATACCCGTTCATGATCTAATATATTTCTGATACATTTTTGCTGTCAAAACCAGTCTTTTCCAATTAGCTATGAACAAACCTGGTGGAGTCATTTTCTGTTTTTTCATTCTTGTCCCTGTCTTCCTGGAGCCATAATTTTTCTTTCTGTTGTACTTTCTAATGGCACCATTTAATATTAAATATAATGTAATAGGAAGCTAGAAATAAATTCCAAATGGGGTGGAATTGAAAAAAAAAAAAACTATTCCAAAAGAGTTTTATGGTTTTACAGTGTTCCCTATGAGGTAAAACTGACCTGCTATCTTCATTATCTGGGGTCAGTATGACTACAGAGATACCACATTTAAAAAAATGTGTTTTAATACTTTGGAAAACTTTGGAAAACATATTTTTTTCCTTGAATCACCACATTCTGGCCCCCTTTGGCAAGCTCTGCCTGTAATTTCACTAGATGTAAGGTAGCCTCTCACCCAGTTAAGCCAGTACTCTCTGCTGTGCACTGATGAGGGGCAATTACCCTGAAACAGCTGTCTGCAGATGAGATGCTGGCTTAGTTGTTATCCAAGTCATGTCTCAAGGCCTGTTTAAAAAGTTGAACATTTACTTAGATCTGGTAGCATTGGAGGCAGAGCTTGCTAAGTGTTCATTTGCAGTCCCTCTTTCCAGAATTCCACGGGTGGCGGTGTCAGGCCTATAAGACTCCACACCATTGAGACACTCTCCATAAGGAGATATTGCATTCTCCGTATTCTAATGCCCATAACTAATGCCCATAACTTTTTTATATTTATGTCTAAGGAGTTGTGTGAGGCCTCATTTCTTGCAGGGGCGATCTGTAGTTTTTATTGATGCCATTTTATGTTATGACTTTTAGATCACTTTTTAGTACATTTTTTGGGGGAGGTGAACATATGATCTTATTATTGCTTCTGCCATAGACAGTAAATTACAATTGCAGTCTATGGGATATTCACTAAGTTCCTATGTCACAGGCAGGGCTCCAAAAGAACACTGCTGTGACAGGCCTCGGATCCTTTATAGGGCTGGAAGCTGCCACAGCAACCAAGTGGTCCCTCGATCTTGGTACAGGTGAGCCCCAGGAGCACAGCACTTAAAAGAAATAAAAGACCTCTCATATGCAGTCGTCGCAAAGAACCACAGCATATGAGGGGAAAAGTCCATAATCTGTGTTATCGTCGATCACAGACTTTATCTCTGGGTGTCTCCTACTGTATGTAAAACAGCAGAAACCAAGCGGCTTTCTTTAAATAACCAACATCTGCCATACATTTAAGGTGGATGTCGGTAAGGGGCTAAGCCACATCCTTTAAACCATACCTCCTTTTTACTTTAATGGCCATTATTTTTTGTTGAGAAATGTGCCAACCCTACTGTCAAACGGGTAGGATATATTAGACAGCAAATGAACTGTCAATTCTTGAAGTTGCTTTGTTAGAAGCAGCAAATGTAAGTACTGTATCCAAAGGCCAAATTGTGTCAGGGTCAGAGCATATCCAAAATGGCAGGCCTTGTGGGGAGTTCCCAATATGCAGTGGTGATAAAAAGAAGGAAACCAGTTGAAAAGATAACAAGGTCTTGAGCGCCCAAGGCTCTTTAATATTTGTGGGGGAGAGGGGCCAAACCTTGTCTGATCCCACAAAATAGCCACTGTAGCTCAAATAGTTGGAAAAGTCAATGCTGCACTTATTGAGAGGTCTTTTTGAGTCTGTGCCTTTATAGGTCACAGCTGTTTTGGTAGCATGAGGGGCCCTACACAACATTAGGTAGGTGGGTTTAACCCTTAGAGAACCAGTTGATTTTCCTGGTTTTGCTTTTTCATTTTTACTCCTTGTGTTCCCAGAATTTTATTTTTATTTTCCCAGTCAAATAGCTGTATAATGGCTTGTTTTTTTGAAAGACAAGCTGCACTTTCTAATGGCACAATTTAATATTGTGGATGTAGTAACAAGCTGGAAAAAAAATTCCACAGTTTTATGGGTTTTGTTTTTATGGCATTCCCTATATGGAAACCTGACCCGCGCCCTTAATTCTCTAGGTCAGTGTTATAATGATGTCTCATCTATATGCCATACTTTTTCTTGTGTATTAGTACTCAAAAAAACTTTAGAAATTTTCTTTTTTTTCTTTTCATATTCTGACAAACATACATTTTTTATAGTTATGTCTAAGGAACTTTGTGGGGGTTTAGTTTTTGTGGGGCGATCTATAGTTTTAACTGATACTAATTTGGAGTGTGTATAACTTTTTAATCACTTTTTATTCCATTTTTGGGGGAGGCCATTAAAATTTTCTGCCATTACACAGTTTGCCGTATAGGAAAAATATTTGTATATTTTAATAGAATGGGTATTTTAGGATAGGGAAGATTAGAACTTTCTTTTTTTCTTTTTATATACTTTTTTTTTTACATACATAACTATAATAAGCAACCATTAGATTGCTTCCACAATACATTGCATTGAATTGCTATTGCACTTCATTGCCATAGGAACTACAGCTCTAAAAGCCCTTGGTTCTTCAGAGGGACCAGGGCTTTCACAGACAATCAACGGTTACCCCTATCATCATTCAGATGCCATGGTCTAATTTGACAATGGAATCTGAAGTTTTTTTTTTTTTAAATCAGATTGTTTTTATTGAGCAATTTTAAAGAAATAAAGAGAACAAACATTCTCCCCACCCCTCCCCCTTCTGGTCCCAAATGTCCTACATCAGAGGAGAAAATCTCCAAAAGTCTCTGAAAATAAAAATCCGAACATGAAAAGCAGTTTTAACTCCAATCCGCTATTACCCAGATACACAGTTCACATTGGTGTAGTACATATATCAAATCTTCCGTTCAACTCATATTATAGCATATTACAAGATAAAGTAATAAAACACATGTAGCACATCAACCCCTCAACAGCTATGACCGGGGCAGTTCATTCACCACCTCCCACTCAGATCAACCTACAATCTCAATGTTAATCTACAATATTATAATGTTGCATGCATCTGCCCCAAATCTTCTCAAACTTTTTGAGGTTGTTCCTCTTTTGGTATACAAATCTCTCCATTTGCAACAGGGTGTGAACCTTATTTACTAGTTCCCTAACCTTAGGAGGAGTTGGGATCCACCCAAAGATACGCTATCACCTTCCTTGCCTGATACAATATGCGAATAATTGCTAATTTATCTTCAGCAGGTAATGATAACGTTTCAACACATCCAAGTACACACAACCTGGCGATGATTACTATGTGTGTCTCAAACCTAGGACATCCGTCACTCGCCCCCAGTACCTCCTCAGCCTAGGGCAGTTCCACATAAGGTGTATCAGCGTAGCATTGGGCGTCCCATACCTTGGACACAAGTCGTCTAATCTGTATCCCATTTTCCTTAGGAGAGCAGGTGTCCGATAAACTCTATGCAACAATAGCAACTGTGACATTCTGTGTGCTTCACCCACCGCTATATCAGTAAACCATTCTTACACTGTGTGCCACTGGTCTTCCGTCAAGTCGGTTATATCTTTCCGCCATTTATCATACAATCGGAGAGGCTGTTTTTTAAATTGCATTTCCATAAGACTACTGTAGTGCAGCGATATGACCCCACTAGTGGATCCCCCAGAGCTCGCCAGATCTGAAGGTTTTAATGTCTACGATCATGCCATGATTAAGATCACTTAGGTGATTGAAATGCATGGGTTACATTACTGCACTTTTGCCTATGGAATATAATTTTTAATAATTGAAATAAAGTCTACATTCATTTACAATCTGGGTGCTGGATGCACTTTTTATGGATTACTGGCGCGCACTGGAGCGGAATCCATGCACCGGAATGCAATCACAGTATCCGGATAGCTGGCATTTGTTTTCTCCACGCATTGGGTATCTGCTGTCCATTTTTAAAGTGGCGACTTCCGCAGTACATGTATGCCACTGGTCGTCAAGGGGTAAATGTTATGGCTGATAGGTGTATAATGTCACTAACAGAAAATCTAATCTCGCAACCACATGTACTACACAGTAATGATTATAAATATATATACATTTGCTAATGACATTTTTATGCATTACATGTTTTATTAGGTCCTTGTATGTGAATCTGTTAGGACTCTGGGCTATTCTTTCCTGTGCGGTACTTTGTGGACTGGCTATGTATTCTGTATATAAGGACTGTGACCCCTGGACTGCCAAATTAGTATCAGCCCCTGACCAGGTAAGAAAAAATACCCCAAAATGGCCAGATACCCTCCTCTTAAGGTAATTATACTTAAATGTTTTAGCAATGGAGCCTTAAAGCTTTCTTTAGTGCAAATGTGCCTTCAAAACAAGTGCACATATATAAAAGCTATCATCCAGCAGGCCTTGTAGATATGGGTGCCTCCTGTATCAGCAGCTATGTATGTATATCAGTTGTGTTGGTCGTCATTAGGGAGACATATGCAATGTAAGATATAATACACCTCTATTGTATATGATGGTAGAGTCAGCTAACAGCTTCATCACGTTTTTAAAGGCTTTTCTATGTGTTGTTATATATCATGTCATAAAGAGACACTTGTAGGTCTCCATAACGAATATTCATTTCAATAGAAAAATGCTTGTGCACTTATGCGGCGGCCCAAGAGGAGTGAGTGGAGGATGGGAGCAGTGGTTTTGGCTCTCCAGGACTGTACAATGACAGGAGGGCACAACCTTTGGGGCATATCTGGTATTCGGGCTCCTGCTTGATGGTAGGGTTCCCTTCATGTGTGATAATTTGCTGGGTGCAAGGCAGGACTGATAAATAGTGGAAACTACAATGAGACCCATTAGTTGTAATAAACGGAGTCTCTCAATAGCAGCGTATAGACAGAAACAATGATGGTGGCTATAGCACTCCTCTTTCTTTCTAAAGAACACACTGCAGTCTCTCATCAGAATCAGAGGCATGCAACAAGGTTCTTCTGCTTCTGAGATTCCCAGAGGGGTGCAGAAATTTAGAAACTAGGGCCAATCCGTCTCAGTATGGAGGTTGCCTCAGCAATAATCCTTCCACAGCAGCAGAGCCTTTCTGCCTTTAACGAGCACAATACCTTGTGGTCTGAAGTTTGCACGACTTTGTGAGTTCTAGACCTTCTTAGATGTCTGGTCTCTCCTTTTAGAGGTACTTGAGTAGTAGGCTCAGAGATTAGGATTCTCTCAACTTGGGCCTAGTTGTGCAGGACTGTAACACACATGTTTTGCACTTCTCACACTAGACTCTCTACACACTGACTAGCCAGGGGGCAGACCTAGTCCATCCTCTATCAACTTAACACAATTTACCAAGATGTTAACCATTTGTTGTCCATGCTGTGCCATTAAGTACATAAAAAAATCACAACATTTAACTTAAGAAACATGATACTAACTTTGTTAATAGTAATTAACCCTTTGCAGTAGTCCTTCTGAAGTACTGCACATGTGGCCAATCTACATTAAAGTATTTACTGGAACTCATTTGCTCACAACCTGTGGGCTCTGCACAGGATTTGATATCTTTGCTTAATATATACTATATTTAAAAACACGACCTAAAATGTAGGAGACCTTCTTAAAAGCACTTTCATATACAGTGGGATGCGAAAGTTTGGGCAACCTTGTTAATCGTCATGACTTTCCTGTATAAATCGTTGGTTGTTACGATAAAAAATGTCAGTTAAATATATCATATAGGAGACGCACACAGTGATATTTGAGAAGTGAAATGAAGTTTATTGGATTTACAGAAAGTGTGCTATAATTGTTTAAACAAAATTAGGCAGGTGCATAAATTTGGGCACCACAAAAAAGAAATGAAATCAATATTTAGTAGATCCTCCTTTTGCAGAAATTACAGCCTCTAAACGCTCCCTGTAGGTTCCAATGAGACTCTGGATTCTGGTTGAAGGTATTTTGGACCATTCCTCTTTACAAAACATCTTTAGTTCATTCAGGTTTGATGGCTTCCGAGCATGGACAGCTCTCTTTAACCACCTCAGCCCCTATAGCTTAAACACCCTGAAAGACCAGGCCACTTTTTACACTTCTGACCTACACTACTTTCACCGTTTATTGCTCGGTCATGCAACTTACCACCCAAATGAATTTTGACTCCTTTTCTTCTCACTAATAAAGCTTTCATTTGGTGGTATTTCATTGCTGCTGACATTTTTACTTTTTTTGTTATTAATCGAAATTTAACAATTTTTTGCAAAAAAATTTCATTTTTCACTTTCAGTTGTAAAATTTTGCAAAAAAAACAACATCCATATATAAATTTTTCTCTAAATTTATTGTTATACATGTCTTTGATAAAAAAAAAATGTTTGGGTAAAAAAAAAAAATGGCTTGGGTAAAAGTTATAGCGTTTACAAACTATGGTACAAAAATGTGAATTTCCGCTTTTTGAAGCAGCTCTGACTTTCTGAGCACCTGTCATGTTTCCTGAGGTTCTACAATGCCCAGACAGTACAAACACCCCACAAATGACCCCATTTCGGAAAGTAGACACCCTAAGGTATTCGCTGATGGGCATAGTGAGTTCATAGAACTTTTTATTTTTTGTCACAAGTTAGCGGAAAATTATGATTTTTTTTTTTTTGTTACAAAGTCTCATATTCCACTAACTTGTGACAAAAAATAAAAAGTTCTAGGAACTCGCCATGCCCCTCACGGAATACCTTGGGGTGTCTTCTTTCCAAAATGGGGTCACTTGTGGGGTAGTTATACTGCCCTGGCATTCTAGGGGCCCAAATGTGTGGTAAGGAGTTTGAAATCAAATTCTGTAAAAAATGGCCAGTGAAATCCGAAAGGTGCTCTTTGGAATGTGGGCCCCTTTGCCCACCTAGGCTGCAAAAAAGTGTCACACATGTGGTATCTCCGTATTCAGGAGAAGTTGGGGAATGTGTTTTGGGGTGTCATTTTACATATACCCATGCTGGGTGAGATAAATATCTTGGTCAAATGCCAACTTTGTATAAAAAAATGGGAAAAGTTGTCTTTTGCCAAGATATTTCTCTCACCCAGCATGGGTATATATAAAATGACACCCCAAAACACATTCTCCAACTTCTCCTGAATACGGAGATACCACATGTGTGACACTTTTTTGCAGCCTAGGTGGGCAAAGGGGCCCACATTCCAAAGAGCACCTTTCGGATTTCACCGGTCATTTTTTACAGAATTTGATTTCAAACTCCTTACCACACATTTGGGCCCCTAGAATGCCAGGGCAGTATAACTACCCCACAAGTGACCCCATTTCGGAAAGAAGACACCCCAAGGTATTTGCTGATGGGCATAGTGAGTTCATGGAAGTTTTTATTTTTTGTCCCAAGTTAGTGGAATATGAGACTTTGTAAGAAAAAAAAAAAAAATCATCATTTTCCACTAACTTGTGACAAAAAATAAAAAATTCTAGGAACTCGCCATGCCCCTCACGGAATACCTTGGGGTGTCTTCTTTCCAAAATGGGGTCACTTGTGGGGTAGTTATACTGCCCTGGCATTCTAGGGGCCCAAATGTGTGGTAAGGAGTTTGAAATCAAATTCTGTAAAAAATGGCCAGTGAAATCCGAAAGGTGCTCGTTGGAATGTGGGCCCCTTTGCCCACCTAGGCTGCAAAAAAGTGTCACACATGTGGTATCTCCGTATTCAGGAGAAGTTGGGGAATGTGTTTTGGGGTGTCATTTTACATATACCCATGCTGGGTGAGAGAAATATCTTGGCAAAAGACAACTTTTCCCATTTTTTTATACAAAGTTGGCATTTGACCAAGATATTTCTCTCACCCAGCATGGGTATATGTAAAATGACACCCCAAAACACATTCCCCAACTTCTCCTGAATACGGAGATACCACATGTGTGACACTTTTTTGCAGCCTAGGTGGGCAAAGGTGCCCAAATTCCTTTTAGGAGGGCATTTTTAGACATTTGGATACCAGACTTCTTCTCACGCTTTGGGGCCCCTAAAATGCCAGGGCAGTATAAATACCCCACATGTGACCCCATTTTGTAAAGAAGACACCCCAAGGTATTCAATGAGGGGCATGGCGAGTTCATAGGAAAAAAAATTTTTTGCCACAAGTTAGTGGAAATTGATTTCTCCCTTTCCGCTAACTTGGGACAAAAATTTCAATCTTTCATGGACTCAATAAAGCCCCTCAGCGAATACCTTGGGGTGTCTTCTTTCCAAAATGGTGTTATTTGTGGGGTGTTTGTACTGCCCTGGCATTTGAGGGTCTCCGCAATCATTACATGTATGGCCAGCATTAGAAGTTTCTGCTATTCTCCTTATATTGAGCATACGGGTAATGAGATTTTTTTTTTTCGTTCAGCCTCTGGGCTGAAAGAAAAAAATGAACGGCACAGATTTCTTCATTCGCATCGATCAATGTGGATGAAAAAATCTCTGCCAAAAAAAGAAAAAGGAGGGGAAAGGCGTCTGCCAGGACATAGGAGCTCCGCCCAACATCCATACCCACTTAGCTCGTATGCCCTGGCAAACCAGATTTCTCCATTCACATCAATCGATGTGGATGAATAAATCCTTGCCGGGATTTTTTTTTTTTATATATATATATACAAAGTGTTTGCCAAAGTATATGAACACCGCCACCTCCTCAGCTCATATGCCTCGGCAAACGTATCTTTTACTGCAGAGGAGAAATCTCGTCTTGCAGCGCCGCATACACCGACTTGCGTGTAATCTGACAGCAGCGCAATGCTTCTGTCAGAATGCACATCAGTGCTGCAGCTAGTCGATCGGTTGGTCCACCTGGAAGGTAAAAAAAAAAAAAAGAAAAAACCAGGCCGCAACGCAATAAATTTATTAACTTTTGAACAGAACATATAAACTTTTTTTAACTTTTTTAACTGAAGGTTAACTTTTTTACTTACCGGTAATTTTTTTTTTGTTTCGTTTTTTTTACCTTTATAGAACAAACCTCTCCTACCCCATGGGACAATGTGCAAAGCGCAAATCGCCCAAAGATGTGGCGAAGTACGTTATGCACTTTATCCCAGGTGAAAGGAGAGGTTTGCAGCAGCTGTGAGTAAAAGGGCCCTAATAGCCCTGTGTGCCTGTCCTGTGAGATGCAATCCCTATGCTAAGTGTACCTGTGTGTGGTACTTCCGGAAACATTCTCCAAAGCATAGGGCAGGGTGGTCAGGACAGTCAGGACAGAAATAGCGGGTGTCACGCCTTATTCCACTCCTGCTACAGACACGACATCTTTTTCGGGGTGACGGTTGGGTTGAGGTACCAGGAACGACACTGGGGAAATGTCGCTCGTGTAGACGGTTAACTACACTGGTGGATGGGGCCACGGAACCTTCTGGATACAGGAGGTTCTCGATGATCTATTCCTGGAATTTGAGGAAGGATCGTGTTCTCCCAGCCTTACTGTAGAGAACAAAACTATTGTACAGAGCCAATTGAATTAAATATACAGACACCTTCTTATACCAGCGTCTGGTGCGTCGGGAAACTAAATACGGAGACAACATCTGGTCATTGAAGTCCACCCCTCCCATGAGCAAATTATAGTCGTGGACTGAGAGGGGCTTTTCAATGACACGGGTTGCTCGCTCAACTTGTATTGTCGTGTCTGCGTGAATGGAGGAGAGCATGTAAACGTCACGCTTGTCTCTCCATTTCACCGCGAGCAGTTCTTCGTTACACAAGGCAGCCCTCTCCCCATTTGCAAGACGGGTGGTAACGAGCCATTGGGGGAAGCCCACGTGACTAGTTCGCGGGGTGCCACAGGCGCAAATCCGTTCTAGAAACAAATGCCTAAAGAGGGCCACACTTGTGTAGAAATTGTCCACATAAAGATGGTACCCCTTGCCAAATAAGGGTGACACCAAGTCCCAGACTGTCTTCCCACTGCTCCCCAGGTAGTCAGGGCAACCGACCGGCTCCAGGGTCTGATCTTTTCCCTCATAGATCCGAAATTTGTGGGTATAGCCTGTGGCCCTTTCACAGAGCTTATACAATTTGACCCCATACCGGGCACGCTTGCTTGGGATGTATTGTTTGAAGCCAAGGCGCCCGGTAAAATGTATTAGGGACTCGTCTACGCAGATGTTTTGCTCAGGGGTATACAAATCTGCAAATTTCTGGTTGAAGTGGTCTATGAGGGGCCGAATTTTGTGGAGCCGGTCAAAAGCTGGGTGGCCTCTGGGACGGGAGGTGGTGTTGTCGCTAAAATGCAGGAAACGGAGGATGGCCTCAAATCGTGCCCTGGACATAGCAGCAGAGAACATGGGCATGTGATGAATCGGGTTCGTGGACCAATATGACTGCAATTCATGCTTTTTAGTTAGACCCATGTTGAGGAGAAGGCCCAAAAAATTTTTTAATTCGGAAACTTGGACTGGTTTCCACCGGAAAGGCTGGGCATAAAAGCTTCCCGGGTTGGCGGATATAAATTGTGTGGCATACCGGTTTGTCTCTGCCACGACTAATTCCAAGAGCTCCGCAGTCAAGAACAGCTCAAAAAATCCCAGGGCCGAACCGATCTGAGCTGTCTCAACCCGAACTCCAGACTGGGCGGTGAAAGGGGGAACTAATGGTGCGGCTGAAGTTGGTGACTGCCAATCAGGGTTTGCCAGCACCTCAGGGATTCTAGGGGCTCTACGGGCCTGTCTGTGCGATGGCTGCGACGGGGTAACTACTGCACGTCCCACCGTACCAGCTTCAACTGCCCTTCTGGTGCTCGCCACGTCACCATGTTGTACGGCAGTGCTGGTACTAGGTCCAGGGAGGGCTGCGCTGCTGGTGTATGCCTCACCACGTGATCCGACAGCCCCAGCCCCACTCTGCTGCTCTTGAAGCGGATACTGCGCAACCTGTGGTCTAGCAACACGGGGCCGGGTACGCCTGGTGCTATCAGGGACCTCCACCTCCTCGTCCGAACTTTGGGTCAGAGAGCCACTGCTTTCTACAGGTTCATATTCTGACCCGCTAGATTCGTCAGATGAGGGTTCCCATTCCTCATCCGACTGGGTCAGAATCCTGTAGGCCTCTTCAGAAGAATACCCCCTGTTTGACATTTGGACTACTAAATTTAGGGGTATTCCCTGAGACTACCCAAGAAAAAAAGCAAGCCTGTCTTACAAAAGGGAGGCTAGCGAAGTACCGGAGGCCGCTGCGGTTGATAAAAAAGATCAAAACTGATTTTTTTATCGCAGCAGTGCGTGTAAAATGAATGTGCAGTGATCAAAAAAATATATATTTTTTGTCACTGCGGCGGGGCGGGCGTGGGTGAACGCACGTGTGGGCGACCGATCAGGCCTGATCGGGCAAACACTGCGTTTTGGGTGGAGGGTGAGCTAAGGTGACACTAATACAATTATAGATCTGACCGTGATCAGTTTTGATCACTTACAGATACTATAAAAGTACAAATGCTGATTAGCGATACTGCGGTGCGGTGGGCTGGGCGCTAACCGATCGCTAACTACCTAACCAAGGGGCCTAAACTATCCTAAAACCTAACAGCCAATACTAGTGGGGAAAAAAAGTGTCAGTTTACACTGATCACTTTTTGTCTTTCACTAAGTGATTGACAGGGGGCGATCAAGGGGTTAATTTGGATAATGGGGGTGATGGAAGGTGATCTGGGGCTAAGGGTAGTGTTTGGTGGGTACTCACAGTGATGTCTGTTCCTCTGCTGGAACCAACCGACGAAAAGGACCAGCAGAGGAGCAGACAAGCCATTTAACACATCATATTTACTAATATGATGTGTTATGTGGCTTCTGATTCGTTTTTTTTGAAAATCGCCAGCCTGCCAGCCAATGATCGTTGCTGGCAGGCTGGTGACGAACTTGTCCTCTAACTTTTGCCGGCCCGCGATGCCCATGCGCGGGCCGGCTTTGAGCGAAATCTCTCGTCTCGCGAGATGACGCGTATATGCGTGACTGTGCGCAGCGCTGCCGCCTCCGGAATGCCATCCTGCGTTAGGCGGTCCGGAGGCGGTTAAGTCACACCACAGATTTTCACTTATATTCAGGTCTGGGGACTGAGATGGCCATTCCAGAACGTTGAACTTGTTCCTCTGCATAAATGCCTTAGTGGATTTTGAGCAGTGTTTAGGGTCGTTGTCTTGTTGAAAGATCCAGCCCCGGCGCAGCTTCAGCTTTGTCACTGATTCCTGGACATTGGTCTCCAGAATCTTCTGATACTGAGTGGAATCCATGCGTCCCTCAACTTTGACAAGATTCCCAGTCCCTGCACTGGCCACACAGCCCCACAGCATGATGGGACCACCACCATATTTTACTGTAGGTAGCAGGTGTTTTTCTTGGAATGCTGTGTTCTTTTTCCTCCATGCATAACGCCCCTTGTTATGCCCAAATAACTAAATTTTTGTTTCTTCAGTCCACAGCACCTTATTCCAAAATGAAGCTGGCTTGTCCAAATGTGCTTTAGCCCACCTCAAGCGGCACTTTTTGTGCTGTGGGCGGAGAAAAGGCTTCCTCTGCATCACTCTCACATACAGCATCTCCTTGTGTAAAGTGCGCCGAATGGTTGAACGATGCACAGTGACTCCATCTGCAGCAAGATGATGTTGTAGGTCTTTGGTGCTGGTCTGTGGGTTGACTCTGACTGTTCTCACCATTCGTCGCTTCTGTCTATCTGAGATTTTTCTTGGTCTGCCACTTCGAGCCTTAACTTGAACTGAGCCTGTGGTCTTCCATTTCCTCAATATGTTCCTAACTGTGGAAACAGACAGCTGAAATCTCTGAGACAGCTTTCTGTATCCTTCCCCTAAACCATGATGGTGAACAATCTTTGTCTTCAGGTCATTTGAGAGTTGTTTTAAGACCCCCATGTTGCTACTCTTCAGAGAAAATTTAAAGAGGAGGGAAACTTACAATTGACCCCCTTAAATACTCTTTCTCATAATTGGATTCACCTGTGTATGTAGGTCAGGGGTCACTGAGCTTACCAAGCCAATTTGAGTTCCAATAATTAGTTCTTAGTTTACTTTCTGTAAATCCAATAAACTTAATTTCACTTCTCAAATATCACTATGTGTCTCCTATATGATATATTTAACTGACATTTTTTATCGTAACAGCCAACGATTTATACAGGAAAATCATGACGATTAACAAGGTTGCCCAAACTTTCGCATCCCACTGTAAAAGAAAATACACAAAGACTTATGCAATCTAATTTTCTTCTTACTATATATATATTATTTTGTTCGCCCCTTTAGCTGATGCCTTACCTAGCTCTTGACATTTTGCGGGATTATCCAGGACTTCCCGGATTGTTTGTGGCATGTGCATACAGTGGGACCTTAAGGTAAACTGTGTTCTTTTTTTATTATCACATTTTTTAGAGGGGCTGTGCTACATTTTTAAAACCAGCACCTGGATCTGAATACCTTTGAAATTGCATGTAATTAAATATTTAGTATAGCCACTGAGCTATTCAATAAAGTATATCTGTTGTGAGGCAGTGACAGGCCTCATACATGAGAGAGGTGTAGAGGGGGTGGATATTTCAGTCCACATCCCTATTCCACCACAGGTGAGGCCTGCTGGGTGTAATCACTGGAGGATAAACCAGTCCTCAGTGTAGAAGTGAAGGGGGGAACTTTTGGAGAAGGAAGCCACCAGGGGCTCTGTGTGGCTCCAGCAAGGAGGGCTGGATGGCACGAGAATGTGTGAAAGCCAGGAGGCTGCTGGATCTCATGGTTGAGGGAAGCCGTATCTAATCATGGGTGAACTGCGCTCTATAGGTGAGGTAGAGACGACCTATGTATTAGGTAATGCCTATCCGGGCAGGTATTTATTTCGCTTTGTTTATGTTTGTGCTGGTGTTGAAGTGCCCAGAATAAAGCACAGTATGGACTTTAACCCCTGTTTAAAGCAGTCTGTCATTGCCGACCCCTGAGAGAGAGCGATCCCCTACACCAGGGATGGCCAACCTGAGGCTCTCCAGCTGTTGCAAAACTACAACTCCCAGCATGCTTAGACTACCTACAACTATCAGCCTACAGCAGGGCATGGTGGGAGTTGTACTTTTACAACAGCTGGAGAGCCACAGGTTGGCCATACCTGCCCTACACTGTGTAGCGCCACCAGCTGTTTGTTCTTTTCCATACTTTTTGTTCACTGCCCCTAGTAGTGTCCCCCAGTGCCCTAGTAATGTCCCCAGTAGTGCTCCCCACCGTCCCCAGTAGTGCTCCCCACTGTCCCCAGTAGTTCCCCCACTGTCCCCAGAAGTGCCCCCGACATCCCCTAGTAGGGTCCCACATTGCCCACCAGTAGTGTCCCCCACTGCCCCAATAATGTCCCCGGTAGCGCCCCCACTGCCCCTATTAATGTCCCCACTAGTGTCCCCCACTGCCCCCGGTAGTGCCCCCACAGCCCCTAGTAGTGTCCCCAACTGCCCACAGTAATGCCCCTAGTAGTGTCCCCCACTGCCCCCAGTAATGTCCCCAGTAATCCCCCCCACTGGCCCCAGTAGTCCCCCCACTGCCCTCTGTAGTGCCCCCAGAGTCCCTAGTAGTGTCACCCACTGACCACCAGTAGTGTCTCTAGTAGTGCCCTCCACAGCCCCTAGTAGTGTTCCCCACTGCCCCCAGTAATGTCCCCAGAGGCGTCCCCCACTGCCCCCCAGTAGTACCACCCACAGCACCTAGTAGTGTCCCCCCCTACCCCAGTAATGTCCCCGGTAGCGCCCCCACTGCCCCTATTAATGTCCCCACTAGTGTCCCCCACTGCCCCCAGTAGTGCCCCCAGTAGTGCCCCCACAGCCCCTAGTAGTGTCCCCAACTGCCCACAGTAATGCCCCTAGTAGTGTCCCCCACTGCCCCCAGTAATGTCCCCAGTAATCCCCCCCACTGGCCCCAGTAGTCCCCCCCCACTGCCCTCTGTAGTGCCCCCAGAGTCCCTAGTAGTGTCACCCACTGCCCACCAGTAGTGTCTCTAGTAGTGCCCTCCACAGCCCCTAGTAGTGTTCCCCACTGCCCCCAGTAATGTCCCCAGAGGCGTCCCCCACTGCCCACAGTAGGGCCTCCCACTGCCCCAATAATGTCCCCAGTAGTGCCCCCCACTGCCCCCAGTAGTGCCCCCCACACCCCCTAGTAGTGTCCCCCACTGCCCCCAGTAATGTCTCAAGTAGTGCCCCCACTGCCCCCAGTAGTGCCCCCCACAGCCCCTAGTAGTGTCCACCACAGGCCCTAGTAGTGTTCCCCACTGGCCCCAGTAATGTCCCCAGTAGCGTCCCCCACTGCCCACAGTAGGGCCTCCCACTGCCCCTATTAATGTCCCCAGTAGTGTCCCCCACTGCCCCCAGTAGTGCCCCCCACAGCCCCTAGTAGTGTCCCCCACTGCCCCAATAATGTCTCCAGTAGTGCCCCCCACTGCCCCCAGTAGTGCCCCCACTGCCCCCAGTAGTGCCCCCCACAGCCCCTAGTAGTGTCCCCCACAGCCCACCAGTAGTGTCTCTAGTAGTGCCCCCCCACAGCCCCTAGTAGTGTTCCCCAGAGCCCCCAGTAGTGTTCCCCACTGTCCCCAGTAGTGTCCCCCACTGCCACCATTATTGCGTACCACAGCCCCTAGTAGTGTCCCCCACTGCCCACAGTCTTCATGTAACGGGGCCTGGCATTTTCACTGTACTTGAAGCTGGGTCCTGTCAGAGCGCTCAGCTCACCTGCATGATAAGCACTCCAGTCTCCAGGCCTCCAGCATCAGGCCCCGCAGCTCCCCAACTAGAATTAGTCACAAATTAAGCAGGTGGGTGGAGCCTAATGGCCATTTCGGCTCCGCCCACGTGATTAATTTGTGTCTAGTTTTAGTAGGGCAGCACCAGGGCCTGATGCTGGAGGCCTGGAGACTGAAATGCTTATTATGCAGGTGAGCTGAGCGCTCTGAAAGGGCCCAGCTTTAAGTACAGTAAAAATGCTGGGCCCTGTTACATGTGAGTTACATGTGAGCGAAGCGGGCCCCTTGCCCCCGCTAGGCCCTGTCGCGTTCGCACCCTCTGCGACTGCGATCGTTATGCCCCTGGTCACCAGCCATATCTTCTATTAGAAGATGTGACAGTTACAGGGACAGAAATGCAGTGGAAAGGACATACTCCCTGAAAAAGGACACACACCCTGAGCTGCCAGCCTGCAAATAAATCTAGCAGAACAATTGGGGCAATGAATGGGGAGATCTTTGGATCCATTTGAGGTACAGAGTGGTTCTAGCCTTGTTAGAAAGAGATTGTCCTGTACTATATGATGTCTGATTTTTCTTTTTTATATCTGTCATGGCTTTTAACATACATGTGCCGGACTCGGCAAATCAAATTTTTCCTGAAATTTGGATCGAAGTCCGCTTCGGACATTTTGATTCGCTCAACGCTACTGTCCACATGGAGGTCCTGTCCATGAAAGGACTGCTGATGGAGGGTCCTGTGACCAGGCAAATCACTTCAAATCACGTCTTCAGCATTCACAAAGACTATATCTTCTGCTCTTGCACTGCTGGGAGTTTAATACAGGTGTAGTATGTTAGAAATTGAGGAGACTGAGTGATGTGTCTGATCAAATGACCCTCCATCAGCGGCCATCTTATGTGCAGGACCTCTACGCGGACAGCACAGAAGATTTGCCTAACAAGAGGGCATGAATTCTGAAATATATAAAAAATGGCAAATAATACCAAGAAAGGCTATATTAGTAGGGCTATATAAGTAAGTACCATATAGTCATATTACATACATATTGGTCCCAGGTCATCAGAAAGTGGTCAGTTTACGACCTTGAAAAAAAAAAAAAAAAAGTTTTATAAAGCATACTATAAAAGGGAAGTGCTACCACTAAGGACACTATAATTATGTTTTCCAGCACTGTGTCATCCAGTATTAATGCTTTGGCAGCTGTTACAGTAGAAGACCTTGTGAAACCTTATTTCCCATCTCTCAGCGAGACCAAACTGTCATGGATTTCCAAAGGAACAAGTAAGATAACACCTGACATATCATTTACCATATATAATAAGCAAAATTAGAACTTGCCTATCAAGGCATCATCAAAAAGTCCACAGCAAATTCTGCAATTCAAAAAGGATTCTGCTCAAGACATGGGTTTTATTAGTAGACACCTTAAACAGGATCAGAATTCTAACTATATAGAGAGACCCTCATCCCAAGAGCTGCATGAAAATAGTCTCACAGGGTGGAATTTACCTTTCCAATTGGTTTCTCCTCCTTGGATATAAGCAAATCTAGATGTGTCTGTCATCCACTTATCTTGATCCAACGTGCACATTCAGGTGAGGCCCTCAACCTATGTGTGGCCAGATTTAGCACCCTTCTGTAGGTATCCAAAGCTTGACCAATAAAGTACAATCTGCAGGCAATAAAATAATCAAGTGGTCACAGATGTGGAGTGTTGGCAACCATCAATAAGGGAGAACTGAATTATTAGTGAACTGAATTATGAATAACCACCCCCTTCGCCCTTACTGGTATATGTCATTTCACCCAGGTTTTTATCTTCTATGTATGTAAAATTAGTTTTTCACAAGTTCCCACTTCTGAATGATATCTGTACTTCCCAGGTTTCTTGTATGGTGCTGTATGTATTGCAATGGCTGGTTTGGCATCCGTGTTAGGAGGCTTATTACAGGTAATGACTTATTTAACATTTATTATATGTAAATGTTATGTAGACATTTAAAACATGTTTAATCTCCTGCTAGCAGAAATTTATATCTGTTTTGTTACATATATATTGGCTTGTAATCAGGGTTAGATTTGGTATTTTTGGGGTCCCAAGTAAAGGTATATCTGGGGGCCTCTGTTGAATGGCAAAGCTCCACACTGTAGCAAAGCTAATCTCACCCAATATAGTGACCCTATATGTGCCCCCTCCACACAGTAAAATGCCTCCTTATGTGTCTCGAACACAGTATGATACTCCTTGTATGCCCCCAGACAGAATAATGCACCCTGATGTGCCCCTCACCTTCTATATTGTCCCTGTTGTGCCCTCTCCTGTGCCCCCCACACAGTGCATACTTACCTAGCCCACATTCCCATGACGAGCAAAGATGCAAGCTTTTGCATTATCGATGCGGATCCGTCTGTGCAGATACAAGACGGATCCGCACTGAACGCAGGTGTGAAAGTAGCCTTACCTGAGTTCAGGCTCGGACTGGTCCATCGTGATGCAGGGAATTCCGTGGTTGTGCCCTGAGCCAGGGTGTTCCTTTAATTCCCCCACTCCTGGTCCAAGTGGCACATGGCAGAGTGCACTGACTGCACTACATACAGATAAGCATCATACAACATTTAAACCAGTCTATGCATCCATATAAAAAAGGTTATTCAACCCTTTCCGTTTTTGCATTTTCGTTTGTCACTCCCTGCCTTCCCGGAGCTGTAATTTTTTTATTTTTCCATTCACATAGCCGTAAGAAGGCCTGTGTCACTATTTCATATAGCATACAATGTAGCTGTAAGCCCAAATGGATGAAATACTGAAAACTGACAGTATGATTACAGCGATACCACATTTGCATAGTTTTTATTGTGTTTTAATACTTGTAAAAAAAATAAAAACTTTGATAAAATATATACATTTTTATCGCCATATTTTGACCCCATAATTTTTTTATATTTATGTTCTACGGACCTGTGTGAGGGCTCATTTCTGTGAGGCGATCTGTAGTTTTCAGTGATACTATTTTGGAGTGTGTATATGACTTTTTGATAACTTTTCATTACGTTTTTTGGGGGCGAGGTGAAGAGACGAACAAAGGGTGAATCGGCCATTTAGATTTTTTTTTGTTACGGCATTCTCCATATGGGATAAATACGTTTATATTTAAATATTTCTGGTATTTTGGGATGCAGCAGTGCAAACAATCTTTAGGGCTCACTGAGATGACCGTAAGGGCTCCGTGCCTGTAATGCAGACTGCTATAAGCAATGAACGGGCACCTGCTATGTGAATCCCATATTGCTGTGCGAACCCATTTACATGAATGGATCTGCAATCCGCAAAGTATGGCAAAAGATAGGACCACTTGGAACTTAACCAGAGTTCGGGAAATTGTTTTTTTTACAGTAAAAATTAATCTATGAAGTTATTACCAGAAGTCACGTGAGACTTCGCGAAGTAATAACTTTGGCTCATCTGCACCAATACGCTCGCTCCGTACAGTATTGAACCGAAGTTTTATGCGAATTGACTTCGCATGTTTCCTCTGAAGTCGATTCGCTCATCCCTAGCCCATATATTGTGGACCTGCCATTTGCGATCCTCAATATGGGCATGGAGCACTTACGGTTGTCTGAATGAGCCCTTATGCTGTAGTAGCCTCAGATCCTTCAGAGGGATGGAGGGTACCACAAGGAACAAACAGCTAATCCAATCTCAACATATAGGAGCCGTTCGGGCCCCAGGAGAGCAGTACTCCTAGGGAAAGCCATCTCAGATGCTGTGGTCACAATTGACCGCAGCATCTGAGGTGTTAAATGTGTACGATCTACGTTATTGCAGACATTAGCTCGGTGTGTCTGCTGTGTGAAACAGCAGAAACCTGATGGCTACGTTGCCCACCCTGCTCATGACTGGGCGCCATGTTTAATGACCCGACTACTGCCGTAGGTTGGGAAGGGGTTAACAAATAGTATGATGCATCAGGGGGTTTACATGATTTCTAGGCCAGCCAGTATCCTCTTTACCAAGGGACCTAGCCTTCAGGCTGCTGTCTGTTGCTGTGTGAGCATGTCATCCTGGGTCACATAGTTTAGATTCCTGTAGTCCAAGGTAGAAGCTAGTCAGCAGGATACTGACAGAAGAGTCTAAGGAGCAGCCAAGGCAGCACACTACTACTGAAAATAAGTGTTTTGGCGTAGTTTTATGAATTTGTGAAGGGGGGGTCAGATAACATTTGCATGTATCTGTATAGTAGGCCCCCAGAATGAATGCTACTGGTAGGCCCCAGGTCACCCCAGGCCAACACTGTCTGCGCCGAACCACTGGTCACAGAGTGGTGGAGCCAGAAGCTTACAGCTCCCCTCTTCACTATTCAACTGTATCTGGTTGTAATTAGAAAATGATCATTACATAAACCTTACCGAATACTTTTTTACATATAATGGTTACATCAATGATTTTTTTTCTATAGGCAGCACTCTCCATTTTTGGAATGGTTGGTGGTCCACTGCTGGGGCTTTTTACTTTAGGAATCCTCTTTCCATTTGCAAACTCATTGGTAAGTGCCTGAATTTAATTTAATGTTAATCTAAATGGAGGTCTTAAACTTACATGATGTCAAAGTTGTCACGCACTCAAACAGCCATCTTTTTCCTGGGCAAGGCCAATTTGAGTATGAAACCTGTTCATATTTTGTATCGTCCTCATGTAATGTGCTGTGTTTACTGCTACCATTTTCTTATTATATTCCCTCCAATATACATTTTGTAATGTATGCACATCTTGATGGGCTGTGACAAAACACCCATTAAATCCAATCTTGTTTTGAATTGCAGGGTGCCGTGGTTGGCCTCCTAGCAGGGTTTGCAGTTTCATTGTGGGTTGGGATTGGATCTCTGATTTATCCCACTCTTCCTATAAGAAGTTTACCTAAATACCTGTCTGTAGAGGGCTGTAATTTTAGTACCGCAGATACCAACTGGACCTTAACAACAGCACCTCCTACAGTAACAGACTTAATGATAGAAGCACAAGTGGCTGACAGGTATGTGATGCTTCTCATATTGTATGACATGATTGTTAATAAAACTGACGGACATTTGTAAAAATGAAATTTAATGCTACTTATAAAAATGGACAGAATCAAGGCAAATCACAGATTTATACTAGAAATTGAGCCTAAGGTTGAGACAATTGGAAGGGCTCTCGTACACTGGCTACAGAATTAGTTCTCTTGATTATATAATACTAACAACTCTGACTGTGGCATCATCTAAAATTATAACCACTCTATAAAATAGGAAAATCTTTAAAGGGGTTATCCCATAATTAATGTAAAAAATGAAAATAAGACATCATATGGTACATGACAATCTCTTTCTAACGAAGCTAGAACCAGCCCTGTACCTCACATGGATCCAGAGATCTCCACATTCACCATTCCAATTGCTCTGTTAGATTATCTTCAATCTGGCGGCTCAGGGGGTCGTGTCCTTTCTGCAGCAGCTCTCTCTCTCTCTCTTTCTGTGTAACTTTCTGCAGTAGCTCTCTCTCTGTTTGAACTGAGCACATTTGATCAGCTCAGTGAGACAGACAGAAAATAAGGAAAAGAACAAACATTAGGGGGCACTATACAGATTATATAAATATTTATTGAATATGTCACTAGCTATACAAATTTTTAATTAAATGCAGTTACAAATGTATTCAGGTCCAAGTGCTGGTTTGAAAAATGTAGAATATATTTCACAACCTCTTTAAAGGATTTTTTGGGGGTAAACTAAAATAGATAAAAAAAGAAGGGGACCAAAGGGGTTGGATGGAAAAAATAAGCACTACTCAGCACTCACCCTCCCTGATACCCCACCACTACTGTTACGACACTGGTATGGTTTCCTGCTACTCTTAATTTCCTTGTCCTGGCTCCACATGTCCAAAGGTCCACTCACTTGCTGAAGCGGATCACCACAACAACCATTGTTTTTTTTTATGGGTTATATTATTTTTAAACTTCTGGGGCTCTTTTTTATTTCTTTTTGGAAAGCTCCTTTAAAAAGTTACAGATTTTCCTTTGTGATATTCTTTGCCATCGTGACTTTTTCTGACATCCATGCACAAGCAAATATAATGTTCATGGATGTTGAAACTCAAAAAACAAAAAAAGTTTATTGATATCCAGTATTAAAAATTCAAAGGGGTGTATAGCCTCTGATATAATATTAAAAATACAGGCCAGGTGTCACTTAGAGCCCCTAGGGTGATCTGTGGCATCTAGTGTGTAATGCCAAAATGACACACCTCTCCCCTGTAATTCACCAAGGTTAAATGTATTGTATGGTGTTTTAGTTGTCACATATATAATTATTGTCACAATAAACGTGCCTGCTCAACATGTGGATAGATATATTTTATCTCAATCTCAATGTCACAAGGGTATTATCCACATGATATAGGGATCATTTAGGCCGTATAACGTGCAATAATTATTAAATCCTAGGGATAAAGACCTCCAGCCTCTCCATATAAGCAAGAAACCCAGTGCTGGGCACGGTAACCGCACTGCTCTCGCCACCGGGATATGAGCGTCACACAGGAGATGGCCGTGCACTATGCCATCCACTGGGGACGAAACAATGGTGCTGTACTCCCGCTAGCAGATGTACCAGCTGATGTGGCTCATATACAGCCAACTATCAGCCACAGCTAGAGAGGAGTACTAGTACTGGACGGCTCGACGCGTTTCTGTGTGCCTGGTACGCACACTTCTTCAGGAGCAAAGAGCACCAGTAGTAACAAAAGAGCCCTGCCTAAGCCGCACTTCTCTAGTGTGAGAGTCAGGGTTCTAATGTGGCTTGATGTGAGCCACGGCACTGTGATGGCGGCCATAATCAATCTGGACGTATACCTTTTTTCACCATATTATTTGTTTATAGTACTTCATCTATGCACAAGACAGAAATATGAGGCAAGTATTTATGGATATTTTGAGTTCCTACCATATAAACTGCTCTCTTTAGTAAGTCAGAAGTAGAAGGATTTAACAGTAGGATTTTACTCTCAGACAATTGAGCCGTTTGTGTATCAGTGGAGATTTCTTTAAAACAGGTTCCTCTTAGTTTGTTGGGTGTTGAAGGGGGTGCGTCTGTGGTAGTGAATGCATGGAGGTTGGTTGTGTGTGGAATGGTAGGTTGTTTATTCAGGAGTAACTAGAGCACTGAATTGTTATTCTTTATATGGTACTGTACCTAGTCTTTGGTCTGGAACTATAGATCATAACCATCTACTACTGGTGCAATGTGGACTTGATCAAATAGAATGTTTATTGATTATACAGCCCTACAGTATATAAATAAAAAGATAAATCATAAATTAAATAAAATTAAATCTATTGCACATTTCATAAAATAGATGTATAAAATGTGCAATAGATTTTATTTTATTTTATTTATGATTTTTCTTTTTATTTATATACAGTAGGGCTGTATAATCAATAAACATTCTATCTGATTAAGTCCACATTGCATCAGATATTTTGTGTGCCCTCCATAAATACTTTTTATACTTTTTAATTACATTTTCCTGGCAACTTGGGGTGAGTTGCGGAGTGAGCACCATATCTATATCCACTCACTAGGTGTAGCCACTGTTACTTTTACTTTAACTATTATATTTGTGTAATTATGAATGACCTATTTTTCATTCCTTTATTTCCCAGACCTGCACTGGCTGATGACTGGTACTCATTGTCCTATCTATACTTCAGTACCATCGGTACAATCATTGCTGTTATTGTTGGAATAATAGTAAGCCTGTTATCTGGTAAGACAAAAGACAAACTGATGTCTCATCTTAGCACATCAAGACACTGGGATTTTTGCCTATTCCTCAAGGCGAAATTGCTTTAACAATCTGCATTTTTTTGCACAGACCCATTCATTTCTGTTAAAATTATAGAACACGTGCTATTTTTGTCCATTTTGTGGATAACAATAAACATTTTTTCAATGGGGCCCACAAAAAGTGTGGGATGCACACAGACCACATCTTTATTTTGCGGATCTGTGATTTGGGGAGCGCAAAATGGATTAAGTTGTGTGAATGCACCATTAGATGGGTTGTGTTGCTGTCACAGGTTTTGAATTGGATTGAGTTCGAGGCTTTGACTAGGCTATTCTAAAGGCCCTATTGCATGAGTAGATAATCTGTTTAAAAAATTGTAAAATCGAGCGAAAGTGATCAGTTATCTAGTAGTGTAAAAACGGTAAACGATTAAATGACAGGCGATAATCGTTAGTTTGTTGTTCTTGAGGTCGCTAATGTAGACACCTTAATCATCATTCATCGTCCAGAATTCTAAACAGTTTACAGCACAGATGATTCCACAGTGGGTGTGGAATCGTTATGTCACTCATGTCATGTTAATTACTTCAGCCAGAAATACGTGAGCAAACCACAAAAGGGTGTGGATTTGAAATTTGTTCACTCCTTCAAGTGTTCTCCTGTTGGTCAAATTGAAGTGGGAGATATACACACCTTTTTAACACACCCTTTTCACGCTTCAGGGGTAACACAGTCAGTTTTTTTTCCCAAACACCACCCACAACTGTCACTTATCTTTTGGTTTAATTACAACAATGGCCCAGAAAGAAAGCAAAACCGTGAGTAAGCAATGTGGTAACCACAGATAAATTATACCACTTTGTTCCCTAAAACTGCAGTATATTAATATTTTATGGATGCCCTATACTGATCCCACAATCAGACATATGCCTTAAGGATCAATTGCGATGACCCAGCTGTTCATTATACTGCTCTTCCTCATAATCAAACAATTTAATATTTTTTTATATTTTTTAATTTTTAATATATTTTTCAACTTTCTCCATAAAAGGCATTGTATTTATTATGTACAGATTCATATTTGACCCATTACCGGGAGGGCCCTCCGAGAAGTAACTTGTTAGTTATTATCATTTATGAAGTTTTTGATGTTTTATTATAGGTTGTAATACATCTTTTATAGTTAACTAAATAAGCAATATTATCTAATTCCTTCTCTATATAGCAGGGAGGTATATCAAGGCCACGTGGAGTCAACTTATTACACATGATCCTCACAACCTACCGGCTACCCAACCAGTTCACAATATTACATTGTGTTATTAGATAGTGTGACTGCCAGCTATATTATTTATATTAAGTACAACTGTGTGCCTGACAAATGATCTATTACACAATACCACTCAAATATATACACAATACTGTGTGCGTCCAAAGAGCTGTCATTTGAACGTTAATGACTTAAATAACGACTCGTTTGTCACTCAGTCAGTTATCTACTCGTGTTAAGGGCTTTTGGATGTTTAAATGTTTAATCTTAAACTGCAACTGCTGTGTATGGGAATAAAAATGAATATTTGAAGATTACATTAGGTGTACTGTGTCTCTTACCTACATAGGTTCTGTCATGGATATTGTAGCTAAATATAATAATTGTAAATAAAGCCATTGTAGACACCTTTAACTCAGAGCACCACTGGAAAATTATGAAGACTACAATAATCAACGTGCTCAGTAGCTCATCCATGGGTAAATGTTTCTTCACTTATGATACCGTATTGTTTTGCAGGAGGTTTAAAACAAAATGTAAATCGGGATTTCCTCTTAACATCTCAAGACTTTGCATATCTTAAAGTACTGCTTCCTTCCAGCTGGGGCAAAGAAGTGAGTATACTTTGTAAATTTTTTAAGAAAGGACTTTTGCTAATCAGTGCCAACCATATACAGGTGAAACGCGAAAAATTAGACTATCGTGCAAAAGTTCATTTATTTCAGTAAGGCTAAGTTCACACGAACGTGTGTTATCCGTGGCCGTATTGCGGCACGCAAATCGTGGGCCGCAATACACGGCCACAGTTCCGTGTGCATTCCGCATCACGGATGCGGACCCATTCACTTCAATGTGTCCGCAAATCCGGAATCGCGGAACGGCCGCACGGGACGGGACCCCACGGAAGCACTACGGAGTGCTTCCGTGGGGTTACGTCCCGTACTTCCGTTCCGCAAAAAGATAGAACATGTCCTATCTTTTAGCGGAACGGGCGGATCGCGGACCCATTAAAGTGAATGGGTCCGCGATCCGATGCGGCTGACCTACGGCCGGCGATCGTGCATTGCGGCCCGCTATTTGTGGGCCGCAGCACAGGCACGGGTCACACACGTTCGTGTGAACTCGGCCTAATGCAACTTAAAAGGAGTTGCATTAATGCAACTTAAAATTAGAATATTGTGAAAAGGTTCAATATTCTAGGCTCAAAGTGTCACCCTCTAGTCAGCTAATTAATCCATACCCCCTGAGCAAAGGGTACCTGAGATTGAGACTTTGGGGTTTCATAAGCTGTAAGCCATAATCATCCAAATTATAAGAAATAAAGGCTTGAAATATCTCACTATGCATGAAATGAGTCTACCTCATATATTAGTTTCACCTTTTAAGTTGCATTACTGAAATAAATAAATTTTGCATGATATTTGAATTTTTCGAGTTTCACCTGTACATGGTGTGATAACTGACAAAAATACAGCAGCGTAAGAAATTTTTTTAACTGTGTATGAGCAGATTGACATTGCAACCAATTATCCCTCTGCTGATATAATGTACAGTACAGACCAAAAGTTTGGACACACCTTCTCATTCATAGAGTTTTCTTTATTTTCATGACTATGAAGGCCTCAAAACTATGAATTAACACATGTGGAATTATATACATAACAAACAAGTGTGAAACAACTGAAAATATGTCATATTCTAGGTTCTTCAAAGTAGCCACCTTTTGCTTTGATTACTGCTTTGCACACTCTTGGCATTCTCTTGATGAGCTTCAAGAGGTAGTCCCCTGAAATGGTCTTCCAACAGTCTTGAAGGAGTTCCCAGAGATGCTTAGCACTTGTTGGCCCTTTTGCCTTCACTCTGCGGTCCAGCTCACCCCAAACCATCTCGATTGGGTTCAGGTCCGGTGACTGTGGAGGCCAGGTCATCTGGCGCAGCACCCCATCACTCTCCTTCATGGTCAAATAGCCCTTACTTTCAAAGTTTTCCCAATTTTTCGGCTGACTGACTGACCTTCATTTCTTAAAGTAATGATGGCCACTCGTTTTTCTTTACTTAGCTGCTTTTTTCTTGCCATAATACAACTTCTAACAGTCTATTCAGTAGGACTATCAGCTGTGTATCCACCTGACTTCTCAACGCAACTGATGGTCCCAACCCCATTTATAAGGCAAGAAATCCCACTTATTAAACCTGACAGGGCACACCTGTGAAGTGAAGACCATTTCAGGGGACTACCTCTTGAAGCTCATTAAGAGAATGCCAAGAGCGTGCAAAGCAGTAATCAAAGCAAAAGGTGGCTACTTTGAAGAACCTAGAATATGACATATTTTCAGTTGTTTCACAATTCTTTGTTATGTATATAATTCCACATGTGTTAATTCATAATTTTGATGCCTTCAGTGTGAATCTACAATTTTCATAGTCATGAAAATAAAGAAAACTCTTTGAATGAGAAGGTGTCCAAACTTTTGGTCTGTACTGTATATACAGCACTATTTATCGCAGTATTATGAAGTAGAATTACGTATATGGACTACACATGGCTTTACTGACGGTGGTGCTATGTAATATATAATACCTGCCATACTTGTTATTTTTAAAAAGAATTTTATTAATTCTGCTTCTTTTAATTTTGTTCTGCAGAATGAAAAAGTAGAAGTGCTGAACTGGAAGAATCGGGACAGTGATCCATGTCCAGATAAAGGGACAGATAATCCTGCTTTTAGTCACATGGAAATGTACAGCACAGAAAAGAATGAAAAACTTAATGGAATTAACCCATGAGATTTTATGAAAAAAGATCCATTGAATCTGTACCATACTGTTTTTGTAATTCTGTGGAAGCCACAGTTGGGAAGTCATCTATTCTAAAATAAGTTCTTTATTTTCCAAATGTTATCTATATATTAAGTTTATAAATAAAAAAAACATTCATTGTATTATTGTCATTCAGAGAGAATTAAGTCTCAACAAAAGGACACTCTGTAGCTAACATCACACTTCTCCCAGATAACTTTTCTCAGTCCTCTCACCCCATACATGGCCCACAATCACAAGGCAAACCTGCTCTGCCTTGGTGGGAATCAGGCTCAGACTCCTTCCAGGTGGGACGCATGGCTATGCTCATGTACCGACACTGGCAAGCCTGGATGGTGCCCCTCTCTTCCCCTTCCAAATATGGTGGCCTGGCTTTGCTGCCCTAATCCAAGGTCCACCCCTTAGGGAACATGGCCAATTGAGCCTCTTTTCTCCCGCGCCCCATGGACACTTTCAACATGGCGCCTGTGGCCAGACAGCCTTCCCAGCGCCATGTTGACCACTGACCCAGCACCTGACCACCAACTACTGCTCTAACCCTTTAAAAATAAATAAAATAAAGTTTAATAATAATGTCAGTAATACCCTTTTTACAGCTGGTCATCCAGGGAAGCAGGTAAACTGGACGCAGACGCCTCCCATTCCTTACACACCTATTCAGCTCAATAATATGTGCTGGCGACCTGTGTCCACCGCTTCCCAGCTATCTCAGGGAGGCATCTGTCCATTCACCTTGTGTTTATTGAGGCCAGCATTCAGTGAACCTTCTCTGTAGTACTGCAAAGGTTGACCTTCCCTCTTGCTTTCTGTTCAGTTGCTGACTACGGTACTGATCAATCCTCCTATTTATTCTGGGTTGTTTGGTCCATCCCTTTGCCTTAGCTTTAGGTTTCTAGCTTGCTAGTGTTCCAGTGAAAGTGTGCTTATCTATGCATCTGCCTGTATATCATACCTCTGCCTGTTTATCAACTCTGATCATCCGCTGCCTCAACTGACTGTAGCCTGACTACCATATTGAACCATTGCTGCCTGCCCTGACCTCTTACCAGTTCAATGGATACGCACAAACTCTGCCTGCCCTGACCTTGACCTGTTTACTGACTACAAGCATTGCCTGTTCCCTCACTGCCTCACCCCAGTGCCTATGCCTCCTTTGGGTTAGCTGACAACTACACCTAGACTATTCCAAGAGGTAGAGGCCTGGTGGTTCCCCTGCAGTTATGGCCAGATGCCTGAACAGGGGTTAATGGGTGAAAACCAGGGGATCACCAGGATAAAGCCCAAAGTCAAACTGGTTAGTTGGTACAGTGGATCCACACACACTGCTCGTATGCCATATATGGGCCAGCATACACTGGCCCATATATGGCATACACCGGCCCATAAGACGCACCTAGGTTTTAGAGGGGGACAATAAGAAAAAAATATTTTTCATCAGATTTTAGATCAAGCCAGCAATCAGACCCCCAATGTTAGTCAAACCTCAGCTTACAGCCCCAATCAGACCCCAATGTTAATAAGACCCTCAATCAGACCTCAGATCAGCCCCCCAATGCCTCAGATCAGCCCTCAGCCATCAGTCATCTATCAGCCTCTAGTCATATATCAGCCCCCAGCCATCTATCAGTCCCAACATTCAGCCATATATTAGCCCCCAGCCTCATGTCAGCCCCCAGCCATATGTCAGCCCCAACATTCAGCCATATATTAGCCCCCAGCCATCAGCCTCATGTCAATCCCCAGCCTCATGTCAGCCCCCAGCCATATGTCAGCCCCCAGCCATATGTCAGCCCCCAGCCATATGTCAGCCCCCAACCATCAGCGCAAATAAAAAATAAAAAAAACACTTACCTCTCCTGCTCCTGGACGCCACTGCTCCTCACTGCCTGCGCTCTCTCTCTTCTTCCTGCCGCGGCTGTGCTGTGACCTGATGCGCACAGTGTGAGGTCACAGAGCACCCTCACGCTGTGCGCAGCCCGCAATCCGACAGCCGAGGAACAGGAAGCGGTGAGTACAGAGCCTTCACGGCTTCCTGGTCCTCCACTACTAATGAGCGCTTCCATAATGGAAGTGCTTATTAGTATTTGCCCCATAAGACGCAGGGGTATCTTACCCCCACTTGGGGGGGGGGGTGCGTCTTATGGGGCGAAAAATACGGTATTTAAAACCAGATAGGAATATAAATTAATTTGTTAAATTTGTTTTTATTTTCTAATTGTAGATTTTTTATTCTATTTTATGTACATGATTATAGAAGCAACCATCTTGCCTGAGTTACTAAGAACAGTTGACTTATTGATTGTATAGAATAGTGTTTCGGCAACACTTTGTGACCTACACAGAGGCTATTGTGGAGTGGGGGGATGAGATGAGCTGTCATCATCATCTAATTTATTGTAATTCTGCCTGTACTGCTAATGAAATGACTACTGAAAAGTGATCTGTACAGAACAGTGACTGCTTATGACCTTAGTTTAAAAACTAAGAATATGATTTTTTTGTCCACACAATAACAGAAAATAACACAATTTTTTTATGATAGTCCTTTTAAAAACATTTGACATGAAACAACTTAATTATGCCTCTTATTGAAGTCACTCTAAACCTCATATCCAGTGGGTCATAGTGAATTAGATTATCATATTTTTTAACAGTTGGTCAAATTCTTTACTGTATATCTCTGCCTTTGAACAAATCATGATAAATGGGAAGAGGACCTTTCACTGGTTCAGACATTACAATATTAGTACCTGGCAGTGTAGGGCATGATCAGTAGATGTCCGTACACATATTTTTTTCAGATACGCTGTTCCATCCCCCCGCTGTGCCCCCAATTGTGTATGCTAATTAATAGCATTGGTACAGGGAGGAGGAGATAGCCGTGTTTCTCAGGGAGCGTCTCTTTCGCCTTCAGGGGGATGTGAGCTGCCCAATTGAAGCAGAGCGCGTCACAGCCAGGGAGATAAAAAAATCTCACTTTCTCCGTGATGTGGTCCACTGCGATTGGGCAACTCACAGCTAGGGGGAAGGAGACGCCCCTTGAGAAACATGGCCATCTTCTCCTCCCTGTACGAATGCTAGTAATTAGCATACAGGGTGGCAAAAGAGAACGAGGGGCACGGCGCCCCAACAGAGCAGCCGATCTGAAAATTTGTGCATGGGCATCTACTAATCATGCCTTACACTGTCAGGTACTAATATTGTTATGTCAGAAACAGTGAAAGGTCCTCTTGAAGTACAAAGGCCCACATGTACTAGACCTTGTCATAAAATGCAGCAAAATGCGACACATTTTTGGTGCATCTAGTTTTACCATCCTAAAAGTGGCATAAATTTGGTGCAAATGCCCACTCCACCAATAATACAGACAAAATCGCTCCAGTTTTCTGACGCAGCACATTTGATACAAAACCCCTAAATTTACGCCTTCATCAGGATTAGTAAATCTGCCCCAAAGTTTTAGTGAAAGATGTTAAATTTCCATTCATACATGTATTATTAATTTTATTTACATAAAATTGTAAAATCAAAAGCAAACATTTATTTCAAAACCTTTTCAAACATTTAGATAATTATTTTACAAAAAGATTACAAACATGACAAAAAAGAATTGAATGTTATTCATAATTTTATAACACAATTTTATCTTTCCACAACATTATAACTGTTCAAATCAAAGCGGGGTGTCTCTGGAGGCACACAACATCATATTCCATTTTGATTTTTCATACCACAAACATCGTTTACCCTTTTCCATGTGCACCTGACCCTAGGGCACCAATGATCCACATGATCCACCACAATATGAAGTGCACCTACCACCTTCATGTGAGATACGTAGAATGAGAATGATCCACCCCCATAAAATTTTTATGTTATCAAGTGCCAGAATAGCAAAATACAGGTTCTGTAATAGGACACTAGAGTGAGACCATCAGGGGAGTATTTCTGGTGGGACACTTATTGTAGTGCACCTCAGATAACAAGAAGAAGGAAGGTCCTAATCTCCATATCTGATGCATGTCCCTTACTATTGCAGGTACAGTGATTATTGCTGCAGTCATGTTGTTGTTGTATTCTCATATTTTATTGCTCAGTATATGTTGATGCAGTCACTGATTTAAGTTATAACTGAGGATTTGATGGAAATGTACAACTATTATGTAGTATGAAAATACATTTATTGTAGTGCACCTCAGATAACAAGAAGCGAGGTTCTAATCTCCATGTCTGATGTATGTCCCTTACTATTGCAGATGAATGTTAAATAAAGAATATAAACCCCCCCAAACCACACCAGTGTCAACTTATTAGGTGTGCAACAGGTACTCTTGGCTGCTTGCACCAGACCCAAGGACACCAAATGAACCCAATGCACTGCCTTAATCCAATAACTAGCATTTAGATATTTTACAAAAAGATTACAAGCGTGACAAAAAAGAATTGAATGTTATTTATAACCTTATAACACAATTTTATCTTCCAACAACATTATAACCATTCAAATCAAAACGGAGTGTCTCTGGAGACACACAACATCATATTCCATTTTGATTTTTCATACCACAAACATCTTTTACCCTTTTCCATGTGCACCTGACCCTAGGGCACCAATGATCCACATGATCCACCACAATATGAAGTGCACCTACCACCTTTACTCTTGGCTGCTTGCACCTGACCCAAGGACACCAAATGATCCCAATGCACTGCTTTAATCCAATAACTAGCATTTAATAGTCCTTATTCCGATGAATGTCATATGTTATCTCCACGTCTGTTGCCTCCAACAGATAAACGTGAGTGAACTCATGTTCATCCTTCCATACCTTAATGGCATTTTTAATGCTGTCCTGCAAAGAAAAACACTACATATCTATTCCCACAGCATTCCAATGAAAGCCATAATACCTAAAAAATTCTCTTGACCCATCCTCTAACTCTCTATGTTGCACCTCAACACCTCTATTCCTCTGAACAAATGACCCACCATCTTGTTAATCTTTATCCATGCTTTATTAACTTTCTCACCAAACCTGCATTTTTACACCTTCAGCGAGCCACAATATCCGAGTACACCACTAATATGCCAGGGAATGGATCCTACAAGCGCAACAAATCCAAGCATTATATCTCTGATAAGGTCTCTGGTTGCCTGCACTCCCAAATCATCTGGCATGAATAACCAAGATACCAGGGGGCCAATCTATAGAAGCCTGAAATTGAACTTATGGCAACAAATGGCTCCATAACATTCTGCAAGCCCCAATCCATCTTACCAATGCCAACTCCCTAGCAAAATAGAACTGGCAACACTCCCATCTCACATTAGCTCTAATTGTCCACCAGTAAACATAGAAATGGCCAACGATTGAACCCAAACATGGGCCCTGACCTGCAACAGCACAAAACACAAATATTTTTAAAATTAACATTGAGACAAACAACACAAAATGCCATAACCTCATGATTCCTCTTTGTTACAATATTCCTATTATCATACCAATTGTGGTCTAATCTACAAGTGGAACCGATACAATTTGTTTAATCAGATTTGTCCAAAGACCCTAAAGTACTGCCTCAGTAGCTGCCTGAAAAGAATGTGTGAATTAATACGCAGCCGACAGGCCCTTTGCCACTAAACATTTTAAAAAACCCGCCATCTGCATGAAGGTGAAAGGCTAACCAGCCATAGTGACTAAAGGACCCTCAAACAACTAACTGGATATATCAAATACCCAAGCAGTTTTTGTAGGTCAATCCAAGTCTTCTTGGCCTCTTGATCTTTTTTAGACCTTCTTAAATGACATCTAACAAAATGTGGGCCCAACTGAACATCACCTAATTTGAAACCGTCCTCCAAAAGTCAAGACTTGACTACCAACTCTGAGATTCTAAAAGCCTCAAAGAAGGTGAATGCCAACCAAAAAAGCATGACCTCATAACCTGACACACATTCCACTTAAACGCTGTAACCCAAATATGCTAGCAGCTCAAACGAAACTGGCCACGAGAAGCACTACTTATCCATACTCTCTGATATCCCCTCATAGCTTGCCTTACCAGAAAATCCTTAGTGACATCAGTCAAACTAAGCAATCGGAGCCAAAAGGCCAAGGCAGCCGTGTTCCTATTCACCACAGACAAACCTTGTTCACGTATCTGCCCTATGAAAAACAGCACTACTGACAACCATCACAATCTTCCATGGATACATAAGGGCTCACATGCTGCACCAAACCTTAGAGTATGCCGACCAGGTACCGTAACTCAATGACTGCCATATTAATGCTGCTACTCTCCCCAGGCCACCTTCCAAAGATGCTCTGGACAAGGAAGCCTACATTGAATCAATGACAGTATTAACCACTTCTGGAACATTTTCAGCAACAAATATAGCTAACCACACACACTTTTCTACCATCGTTTTCAAAACGGAAGTGAGTGGTGTAAAAATGCTAAATATCACAAAAATGTTGTGTAAGTAACCTAGAAAAAGCACTATTGTGACTTTTTGAAGACCACCAACACCATAGCATGACAGCAGCCTAAATCAGTGACCCCTGTGTGCCAGGACCCTGAAGTTCATTTTGTAAACTTTTTACTTCCAAAGGTCAGCGAGTGTTACCTTGAAAGTGTGTTACTCACCATTAATATATGTAATTGTATTGCACATAAATTGTGTAAGAGGTTAGTGATTTAAACTAATGCAAATGCATTTTTTGATTGAAGTCATACTCATCACATCTGATTTGTTCCACCCCATTTTATGTCGTAAAACGTATTAGTTTCCCTCTGGCCATTTGTCAATGTTGGCACCTGCAGAGATGTTGCGTAGCCTACCCTCTCTAGTGTAATGTATAAACCAGTTTTTTCAGTGTACTTTAGACACAGAGATTTAAGGCATAGAAGTAAGCAGTCTCTGTGAAGACACCATGCCTTCCTCGGACATTGGTCGTTTCTCACCTTGGGATTATGTTGTGTTTGCTGCAGTTTTGCTGATTTCAGGAGCTATTGGGATCTATTACGCCTTTGCAGGAAGAGGGAAGACTACATCAAAAGAATTCCTGACAGGAGGAAGAAGTATGACAGCATTACCTGTGGCTCTTTCCCTCACAGCCAGCTTCATGTCTGCAGTGACCATCCTTGGAACTCCATCTGATGTCTATCGCTATGGAGCAATGTACAGCATCTTTGCTATATCGTATGCACTAGTAGTGATTATTTCTGCAGAAATCTTCCTTCCTGTGTTTTATAGACTTAATATAGCCAGCACATATGAGGTATGTCTAGCCTGGATCATTTTTATACTACGGTAATAAGCCCGGTCGTGTGAATAAGCCCTTAGACCGATAAAAGGGAAAGAGGCAGAATTTGACTGTTGTGGTCAACTTCTCCACTTTTCATCTGCATCAATTTTCATACATGCCCCCCTCTCTAATAATTCTCTAATAATTTTGCCCTGTTTATATGATATCTGAGTAGACGTCGTATGTTCTACTCATATTAGTTTTTTCTGCATGCACTTTGCTGCCCTTCTAAACACTAATAGCCCAATGAGCCTATCTGGAACTGATATAAATTTTCATAATCTGCATGTAGCAAATTGTGGAAAATGTTGGCTCTATAAGGCTGGGTTACCACTTTCTGTTTTTTTTTACGCAGCTTATGAAGCTAACACCAGGAATAGAAAATAAACTGAGGGCATGAGTCTTCTCCTCTTTTTGAATCCACTCCTGGCTTTGGCTTCAAGTAAATAGAACCTGTGTAGGGCACGGCCACACGTGCACATTTTTTATGCAGTTTTTGAAGCCATAACCAAGAATGGATTGAAAAACAGAAGTGGTATACTTTCTCTCCTTGTATGATCCACTACTGATTTGGGCTTCAAAAACTGCATAACTAAACCTGAACATGTGGCCGTATCCAATTTTCATAGTATCCGTTTTGCCAAATTCATAAAGAGTTCTGTAATTAACCTGAATACTTGCAGGATGTGCATCTAAATCATCACATAAAAAATCTCTTACACGTTTTTGTGTTTATAGTTGAAGGGGTTCTCTGGTAATGATTTAAAATGGCGGTCAGCCACTTGTCCAGGAATGTGAGGAGGACTGGTTGCCACCACTTGCAGAGCTGGAATGTGGTCCTGCTATCCCCAGCCCCTGTGTAGTGCTGTCAGCAGTTTAGCATGGTCAAAACTGCTTACAAACTCCCTTTAAAGCTAGAGTTATAACTTAAATCTTATAATTGTATTATTTTGTGACAAAATTCCCTAAGGCCTAATGCACACGACCGTATGTGTTTTGAGGTCTGCAAATTGCAAAAAAAAAAACGGATCCGCAAAAAAAAACGGATGCCATACGGAACGTCATTCATTTTTTTTGCGGATCCGTTTTTTTTTTGCAGATCCATTGTAATAATGCCTATCCTTGTCCGCAAACTAGAAAAAAATAGGACATGCACAATTTTTTTTGCAGAGCAACGGAACGGACACAGATTTTCAGCATTATAGTCACTTTACTCACATGTGGATGCTATGGACTGTTGAATTGTACAATATATACATAAGTCACATATAATCCCGACAGCAACACTGCTGTAGCCTCAGTGGGAGATAGAGGACATCCTGTCTATTTATTCAGTCTTTTCCAGACGTCCTACAACAGCCATGCTATTTAAAGGGGCTGTCTGTTTTTTTTAATATTGATGACCTATTTTCAGGACAGGTTATCAATATCAGATCAACGATCAGCTGTTTAATAGACTGCAGCTCTTGTACGAGCGCTGCCTTCTCTTCAGTGTTTACCTGCTCACCGTTGCAACCACAGCGGTGAGCAGCTGTAATTATAAGGAGGTTTGCTTATAAGTTGGACAAGTGTTTTCATTTAAATCTAGCACTATAAAATTTGTCTTTTCATAACCATCTTGAAATGTTCTCTTTAACATATGCATTCTAAGTGACTGATACATACTTTTTCTTATAGTACTTAGAACTTCGATTTAACAGATCTGTTCGGATACTTGGAACAGTCATTTTCATCATAGAAATGGTTAGTGCTAAATTGGATTTTTATATGTACAGTACACATTTACTGCAACAGAATCTGTCATCATGTTCCTCTTAAAGAGGAGCTGTTACTGTATCTCTCCTGACATGTCTGTATACGGCCTCATGCACACAGCCATATGTATTTTGCAGTCCGTAAATCCGCAAAATATGGATACCGTCCATGTTGAGTTCAGTGGGTCCTTGGTCCACATTTTATGGTCAAGTATAGGACAGAACATGTTCTATATTTTTGTGGAACACACATGTCAAAAAAGCCACTAAAAACACAATAATGCAGAAAAATGCCATTTAGGCCTCATGCACACGACCATATTTTTTACGGTCCGCAAAACGGGGTTCCGTTGGTCCGTGATCCGTTACCGTTTTTTCGTCCGTGGTCTTCCTTGATTTTTGGAGGATCCACGGACATGAAAAAAAAGTCATTTTGGTGTCCGCCTGGCCGTGCGGAGCCAAACGGATCCGTCCTGAATTACAATGCAAGTCAATGGGGACGGATCCGTTTGACGTTGACACAATATGGTGCAATTTCAAACGGATCCGTCCCCCATTGACTTTCAATGTAAAGTAAGGAGTTAATATACCATAGGATCGGAGTTTTCTCCAATCCGATGGTATATTTTTTAACTTGAAGCGTCCCCATCACCATGGGAACGCCTCTATGTTAGAATATACCATCGGATTTGAGTTACATCGTGAACCCCCCCGGCCCCCCCCTCTATTGTAATATCATTGGTGGCCAGTGTGCGGCCTCCCTCGCCCCCCTTCCTCTATTGTAATATCATTGGTGGCCAGTGTGCAGCCTCCCCTGCCCCCCCTCCCTCTATTGTAATATCATTGGTGGCCAGTGTGCGGCCCCCCCTGGCCCCCCCTCTATTGTAATATCATTGGTGGCCAGTGTGCGGCCTCCGTCGGCCCCCCTCCCCCCCTCTATTGTAATTTCATTGGTGGCCAGTGTGCGGCCTCCCCCGGCCCCTCCTCTATTGTATTAATATCATTGGTGGCCAGTGTGCGGCCTCCCCTCTCTCCCCCCCCCCCCCATCATTGGTGGCAGCGGAGAGTTCCGATCAGAGTCCCAGTTTATTCGCTCTGGGGCTCCGATCGGTAACCATGGCAATCAGGACGCTACTGCAGGCCTGGTTGCCATGGTTACTTAGCAATATTACAATATTAGAAGCATCATACTTACCTGCTGCGCTGTCTGTGTCCGGCCGGGAGCTCCTCCTACTGGTAAGTGACAGGTCTGTGCGGCGCATTGCTTAATGATCTGTCACTTACCACTAGGAGGAGCTCCCGGCCGGTCACAGACAGCGCAGCAGCCAGCAGGTAAGTATGATGCTTCTAATATTGTAATATTGCTAAGTAACCATGGCAACCAGGCCTGCAGTAGCGTCCTGGTTGCCATGGTTACCGATCGGAGCCCCAGAGCGATTAAACTGGGACTCCGATCGGAACTCTCCGCTGCCACCAATGATCGGGGAGGGAGAGAGGGGAGGCCGCACACTGGCCGCCAATGATATTAATACAATAGAGGGTGGGTCGGGGGGGGGCCGCACACTGGCCACCAATGATATTAATACAATAGAGGGGGGGCCGGGGGGGGTGCACACTGGCCACCAATGATATTACAATAGAGGGAGGGGGGGCGGGGGAGGCCGCACACTGGCCACCAATGATATTAAAAAAGGGGGGTGGGGGGGCCGCACACTGGCCACCAATGATATTACAATAGAGGGAGGGGGGGCGGGGGAGGCCGCACACTGGCCACCAATGATATTACAATGGGGGGGGCGGGGGGCCGCACACTGGCCACCAATGATATTCAAACTGGGGAGGGAGGGGGGTCTGCCTGCCCCCTGCTGCCTGGCAGCCCCTGATCTCTTATAGGGGGCTATGATATGCACAATTAACCCCTCAGGTGCAGCACCTGAGGGGTTAATTGTGCGGATCACAGCCCCCTGTAAGAGATCGGGTGCTGCCAGGCAGCAGGGGGCAGTCATGTACACAGTTCGTAGTATATTCTAACTAGAAGCATCCCCATCACTATGGGAACGCCTCTGTGTTAGAATATACTGTCGGATTTGAGTTTTCACAAAGTGAAAAATCATCTCTGAAAAAGCTTTTATGCAGATGGATCAGCGGATCCGTCTGTATGAAAGTAACCTACGGCCACGGATCACGGACGCGGATGCCAATCTTGTGTGCATCCGTGTTCTTTCACGGACCCATTGACTTGAATGGGTCCGTGAACCGTTGTCTGTCAAAAAAATAGGACAGGTCATATTTTTTTGACGGACAGCAAACACGGATCACAGATGCGGCTGCAAAACGGTGCATTTTCCGATTTTTCCACAGACCCATTGAAAGTCAATGGGTCCGTGAAAAAAAATGGAAAACGGCACAACCGCCACGGATGCACACAACGGTCGTGTGCATGAGGCCTAAAACTGCAAAAGTGTACAAAAAAGCTATTAAAATGCTATATGTGAACCAACCCTAAGGCCCCTTTCACACGAGCGAGTTTTCCGCGCGGGTGCAATGCGTGACATGAACGCATAGCACCCGCACTGAAACCTGACCCATTCATTTCAATTTGTCTGTGTACATGAGCGTTGATTTTCACACATCACTTCTGCGCTGTGTGAAAATGGCAGCATGTTCTATATTCTGCGTTTTTCACACAGCCCTGGCCCCATAGAAGTTAATGGGGCTGCGTGAAAAACGCATCGCATCCGCAAGCAAGTGTGGATACGATGCATCCGGACCTAATCCGTCACGCTCGTGTGAAAGGGGCCTAACTGAGAGACAGCACTACGCAGAGTTCTGAAAAAAGTTGATGCAGAAGTTTTTGTTATATGATGGGGGATACAATTTTGTTTACTAAAACAGACATGTCAGGAGATCTGACAGCTCCTTTTATAACTCTATTAGGCAAGTCCGTATGCAATGCTTTTCACTGATGGTTGCTAACTTTCCGTTTTTTATCACGCGAGTGAAAAACACATCAAAACGCATTGCACCCATGCAGGAAAAAACTGAACTGAACGCAATCGCAGACAAAACTGACTGAACTTGCTTGCAAAATGGTGCGAGTTTCACTGAACGCATCCTGAACTAATCTGTCAGGCTCGTGTGAAAGAGGCCTTAAATAGCCTTATGCCTACAACACGTGCTATGTGCTACATAAATGACTCCCATTGAGTCCTGAATGTATTACTTGATCTAATAATATGGTCGGAGAGATATACATTATGGCTGTTTGTTCCCTATATGGCCATGTCACAAGTCTATACTATAGCTGAATTAGTAAGGGTTGCTAGTACTATAGAATAAAGGTTGTTAGTATTATAGCTTTGTATTTTATTTTCTGCCTGCCCTTTTTCTCTAGTGCACTTCTAGTCAGTTTTGGGACCCAAAATCAGGAGTGAATGATAACCTGAACGTGTGGTCGTACTCTTAAAGCAAACCTGTCAACATGAAAAATGCAGTCCAATCTCCAAGCAATATGCTATAATGCAGAAGTAGCTAAGCAAATTGCCATATACCGTAGTTGTGAGGGCAAATATACAGCAAACCTACATTTAGTTTGCACATAAAAGACGCAATCAATTTTCTCTTCTCTTTGCTGATTAGCAGGATGTTTACACGATGCAATATTTGGGATTCAATGTTCATAGTAATGTTCATTTTCCCATCATCTGCCCATGTAAAGGGTCTTTTATACAGTATCTTTATAGTGGTCCATTTCTTTTTTTTTTTTCCTGATACAGAGCTACAAATCCCCCTAACACAGTGGTCCCCAACCTTTTTTGCACCAAGGACCAGTTTCATGCAAGACCATTTTCCCAGGGGGAAGGGGGTGGGGGGTTCTGGGGCAGGGCTTATGGGGTGGGCGGGGCTTAGGGGGTGCTAGTTGGCGCTGACTGATTCACGCGCATAACAAAACACAAGGTGCATATTAAAATATATAACACTATATAACGACTATATAAACTGACTAGGGTCTCTGCTGCACTGGTCTCTGCTGCACTGGTCTCTGCTGCACTGTACCGTATTTTTCACCCTATAAGATGCACCTAGGTTTTAGAGTAGAAAAATAATAAAAAAAATATTTTTCATTACACCTCAGGTCAGACCAGAAATCAGACCCCCAATGTTAATCAGACCTCAGATCAGACCACCATTGCCTCAGATCAACCACCCAACCTTTAGCCATCTATCAGCCCCCATGTCAGCCATCAGCCCCCATGTCAGCCATCAGCCCCCCATGTTATCCATAAGCCCCCCATGTCAGCCATAAGCCCCCCATGTCAGCCATAAGCCCCCCATGTCAGCCATAAGCCCCCCATGTCAGCCATAAGCCCCCCATGTCAGCCATAAGCACCCCATGTCAGCCATAAGCACCCCATGTCAGCCATCAGCCCCCCATGTCCGCCATCAGCCGCCCATGTCCGCCATCAGCCGCCCATGTCAGCCATCAGCCAGCCCCCAGCCCTAATGTCAGCCATAAGCCCCCATGTCAGCCAAAAGCCCCCCATGTCAGCCATAAGCCCCCCATGTCAGCCATAAGCCCCCCATGTCAGCCATCATCCCCCATGTCAGCCATCAGGCCCCCATGTCAGCCATCAGGCCCCCATGTCAGCCATCAGGCCCCCATGTCAGCCATCATCCCCCATGTCAGCCATCAGGCCCCCATGTCAGCCATCAGGCCCCCACGTCAGCCATCAGCCCTTATGTCAGCGCAAATAAAAAATAAAAAAACACTTACCTCTCCTGGTCACCATCGCGATCCTCTTCATCCTTCTGTCGGCTGTGTATCGCGCGGTCACAGAGCGACCTCACGCTGTGCGCAGCCCTGCACAGCCGATAGCTGAGACGAGGACCAGAAAGCGGTGAGTACAGATCCTTCACCGTTTCCTGGTCCTCCTGTACTAATGAAGCGCTTCCATAATGGAAGCGCTTTATTAGTACCACGTTAAAGACGGCCCTGATCGCCGTGGCCCGGCAAACAATCTTCCAGGGCCCGGTCCTGGACTGCTGCCCTAACACCATCAAATTTTATTTCTATGAATAAAATAATTAAAATTGAATGTTTCAACTTTAGCAACTGGGTTAACATTCCAACCATTTTTATTTTAGCTACCAGTAATAATGACAATAAAAGGTAAATAAGCGATGTAACAGAATTGTTTTTCATTTCAGATATTATATACAGGCATTGTTATATATGCACCTGCTCTGGCATTGAATCAAGGTTAGTGTAACATACCTTAAATCTTATTGACAATCCTGGCATTACTGCAAGAACTGGTGCTGCCTGATGGTCTTCTATTATGTGACAAAACAGATGATGTCTTGACATGATATCAGGATTTGAGATTCCTGCAGCCCTAGAGTTTCAGTTTTACAGTCTTTGCAACCCCCCCCCCCCCCCCCACACACACACACCAAAACTGTAGCTAAAGGCTCATGGGCCCTGATGCAAGTGTTCAGCTTCAGCACCCCCTCCCTCAGTGTTTTGTGGCAAGGGGCAGGGGTGCACATAGCCTTTCTGCTGCCTGAGGCAAAAATTGAAACAGCACCCTCCCATGCCAAATTCTCAACCTAAAACCTTTCCTCCAGCTTTAGGCCTCATGCACACGGCCGTTGCGCGGCCGCAATACACAGAACATAAAGGGTAATACAGTGCCAAATACTTCTTACATCCAGTGATGTCTCCTCTGATGTAGACGTTCACATTCCTCATCTTTTCCATTAAGAACAGACTGCAATGATTTCTTTCAGCCATGTCTCGTATCTGCAGTTTGACAAACAGACATCTTATTTTCTTACTTTTCCATCCTCCTCCCACCTTCTGTATACCCCAATACTGTGCACACTGTGCTCCACAACACTGTATGGCAGAAATAGATAATCTATCTGAAACGACTAGAACCACAGTGCCCTAAAAAATACTGTGCCCAGCAAATAGTGTACCTGACACTAATAGTGTAAACAAAATGTCCCCCAAAAATAATTGTGCTAAGCTGATGCCCCCCACAGTAATAGTGCTCCCCAAAGTCCCACCAATTGAAATAATAATCTGCCAGAGTACACAGTGTTAGTGTCCCCAATATAAATAATGCCCCTATTGCTATTAATTACTAGTAATTATATTCTCCGTAGACCCGCAGTAGTAATAATTATATTTATAATGTGTGCAGTACAAAAAATACCACCTTATAATGTGTGCCAGTACAAAAATACCCCCTTATGAACCCCCTTAGGGAGTCACAGAATATCACTGGTACTGGTAGAAGGCCAGGAAGGGGTTGAAATAGGGCACCGGGTCCCAGGATCAGAACTTGATAGGTCATGACTCATCACTGCATTAGTCAGAACACTAGCACACAGGAATAGATCAGCTGAGCAATCAGCCCACTGCTAGTCTCCTTCAGCACGCACCCGCTGCCATCTGTGTTGGTTACATTCAATTCAGGTATTGTGCCCTCAAACTGTTAACCATCAAACATTGAGCCACCCTGAAGTACCAGTTGTTAACCACCAAGCATTGAGCATTATTGTAGCATTATGTAACTATTACTCATATGACATCTTTAGAGTAAAGCTTATCTGCACTTGTTCAACGCTATGTCTATATTACGTTGGTGGCCCTTGCTGTCTCACTCCTCTTGGCAGGCACCACTTTAATTATCTTGCCGTTGCTACTGCTGTTGTTCTTCGGTGGCACCAAAGTTGTGTGCCCCTGTCTTCTGCTGCAGGCCATGGCTTGTCTGGTGATTCCCCCTGCTGGCCTGTACGCAGGAAACCCTGTGGTACTTAAGGCACCTTCCCCTGGAGAAGAGTGCCTAAGCAATAGGTGTTCTATCTAGCGTGCCAACGTACTAAACTCTTCCCAATTCCTGACTCTGACCCTCTGCTGCCTGACCTGACATGCTTGATTACTGTATAGACCATTTTCTGCTTGTCCTGACCTCGGACTTATTTCGTGGATTCACAAACTCTGCCTGTCTGTACCTTGTCCTGTTACTGCTAGGGATGAGTGAATCAACTTTGGATGAAACATCCGAAGATCATTCGCATAAAACTTAGTTAGAATACTGTATTAGGACGTATTGGCTCTGATGAGCCGAAGTTATTACTTATTTAATCATTTCTACTGTTAAAAACCTTTTACCGAACGCGGTTCCAGTTCCAAGTGGTATCTTGGAACCAAACACAAGTTCGGTAAAAGTTTTTTTACAGTAGAAATAAATTTCTGAAATTATTACTCGAAGTCTCACGAGACTTCGCAAAGTAATAACTTCAGCTCATCGGAGCAAATACATTCTAATACTGTACGGAGCGCTCACTCCGTACAGTATTCTAACAAAGTTTTATGCGAATCGACTTTGGATGTTTCATTCGAAGTTGATTTGCTCATCCGTAGTTACTGCCTATGAGTTTTGCCTAATCCCTTAGTGCCCCGCACCATTTTCTTTGACCCTTGTGGGTCAGCTGTCAGCCATACTAGGATTACTCCAGGAGGTAGCAGCCTGGTGGCTCCCTTATAGCGAAGTCCAGATCCCAGTATAAGGGTAAAATTGTGAATACCAGTGAAGACTGCCAGCTAAATATTTATACTCTCTATTCAAATATAATGGTACATACAGGGTTACCAACTTGTATTTTTTTTTTTCAGTGTCAGGATTTAATCTTTGGGGAGCAATGATTGCAACTGGATTAGTGTGTACTTTCTACTGCACACTGGTATGACATTATTATTTATTATTTTTATCAAAATTTATGTATTAGGCACAACAGTGAAAAATTAGATTATTAGATTATATAGTCTACTATGTTTATTTGTAATGTTCATAAAATACTGACATATATACAATGCTTAGCATTTTATATTTTCTGAGATTGTGCTTAGGCTATATTCACATGGCAGTATTTTGAAGCTGAAACAAACTTAGCTGAGACGGAGCTGATTTCGAGATCCAAGGGATTTGTTGGTGTATTCCTGTTTATAGCAGCATTGTCAGCAGCATAAAGATCTCAAAATACATACCAAAGAGCAAACAAGTGTATTAGAAATATATTTAGACAAAATTACTTTTAAAATAGTGCTTGCCACCTCTAGAAGCTATTTCAAATTAACGGCATAAAAATACGCAACCATGTGAACGCTGCGGCACATTTCTCATAGAAAGCTAATTAGCAGCATAGGCCACATAAAACAGGCATTTTACGAGACAAAATGAGCTGCTGATTTTGCCGTGTGAACATACTAAACATGAGCATGGACAAGAGTGGCACTGTTTCTGGGGAGAAAATGACCACATTTTTAGACATCCCTAAGCACTTTTTATGCTGAAATTATTTATTAGGGCTTTTGAATATAAGCCAGAATATCAGTCTTAAGATCCCTTTATTAGTAAGAAAAGAGAGCTGTTGGAGTGAAGTTGTAAAGGGGGAATATTAATCACCAATATTTATGCAATTATCGATAATTAATATTCATAAATAGGAGGAGCCAACTATTGATGACTCCGCCTATTTATGCCTTTATATAATAATAACAATACTTTCGCTATGCTTTACACTGATCGCTACGCTAGCTGCATGCGCCTTACTAACTAACTATCGCCAATAACTACACGTTACACAGATAGTTACAAGTAACACAGTATTTATTACTTACAATACACTACGCACGCAATATACTAACAATACGGCACTAAATCTACAATCCTAAACTACACTACACGTTCCCAATTCCACCCATAAACTAACTATACAGTTCACACATACAAGTTATATTAACAATAACCCACCCGTCTGTACTCACTGTCCCTACGGGGTTACAAGAGGGTTAATTACACAATTGTGGCACTGCAGGGGTTAATGCCTGCAGGCCAAGGAACACAGGGTAAAAGGATTGTTTGTAGAGCAGAGGCATGCTCTACAGAGATTAACCAGGGGTGTGGGGGTTAATCAGGGGAGGTGGTGTAGGGATAGGGGTTTGGACTCAGGGGTTACCAGGGGTCAGGCAGTGTAGGGGTTAATGCAGAGGTTAATGCTCTGCAGGGACAGGACAGGGTTGTTCAGGCAGTGAAGGGGTTAACACATGGAATGCAGAGGTTAATGCACTGCAGGGACAGGACAGGGTTGATGCCAAGCAGGGGATCAGGGAAGGAGTTAATGCTCTGCAGGGACTTGCAGGGGTGTTTGGACAGGGCAGGGGGACAGGGAACTAAAGGGGTTAATGGGGCAGTGCTACTTAGCCATCCAGAGTTAGTAGACCGGCCTTCTCCAGGTGCCCGTCATGGAGCTGCTCTCTCCCATGTGTCTCTGATTCTAGTCCAGTTGCAAGAGACCGCGCCTCTTCCCTGCTTGGGGCTTTATAGCCCAAAACCAGCCCCCCTCCTCCTTCCTCAGGGATGTGACATCATAGTGTCACTGTGACGTATTCCTGCACTCAGGACTGCCAGTTGGCCCCCTGAGGCTAGCAACACCACACACCCAGCCATGTCCCAAACATAAGTAACTAGGCTGATAAAATCAACAAATCAATTGATTTCTTAGCCTTTGAAGTCCCCAGCCATCTGGAGACATATCCACCCCACTGCAGGAACTGGCTAAACGCTGTCCCTCTGGGGGGCATTTAAGTATATATATGTAAATAGATACTTGGGGCGCATCTTTATACACATATATACTCATTATAAACCTGGGGCATACATGGGCAGTTATAGGCCCATATATATATATATATATATATATATATATATATACCTGGGGGAGAGCCATGGCAGATACACACATATAGATGTATGCACTGCATACACACATCCCCATATATATATATATACATTTGTGTAAGGGGCTTACGGTAGTACAGTGAAGAGCCCTGGGAAAGCAGGGAATGAGTGCAGTCGGTTGTGGTGTGCCGAAACCGAGGATGAGGTAGGCCTGAGAAAGAAGAGGGCCTACCCAAGGAAAAGATATGGAAGAAATGAGTTGTAAATGAGTGGATTGGTGGGAGGGACAAAAGCTCAGACCTCAATGATGCAGGAGCCAGGTAAGGGGAGTGCCCTAAATAGGCTGGAGGCGGACCTCAGCCCCTCCAACAAATCCAGGCAAATTGCCTTAATACTTGTGTAAGGGGCTTACGGTAGTACAGTGAAGAGCCCTGGGAAAGCAGGGAATGAGTGCAGTCGGTTGAGGTGTGCCGAAACCGAGGATGAGGTAGGCCTGAGAAAGAAGAGGGCAAAAATGGAAATAAACCAGTTTATTGTAGCCAATTGATATATCAATAGCTCAACCCGACATGTTTTGGAAAGCCACTCTTAACTCTTGTGTTGGATTGGGAATGTATTGCGCGTAAGCGGATGACTTCCAGCGCCCCAATTTCCTGATGACATGAGTGAGGATGTTGGCACTGGAGGCCGTGGCTCCAACGCGAAAGGAGTGCCCTGAGTAGTTGGCTGCGTTGAGGCCTAGTTGTGTGAGGGATGACCTGACATGGGTCATGAAGGTGGTGGTGGTGAGTACCGAACCATGTAGTTGAAGTAGCGGTTGAGAGGGTAGAAACTTGTGACGCTGATTGTAAGCATCCAGAACCCTGACTGGACACCATCTGTTGTGCGTGGGGTAATATGATATGTTGACGGGTAAGTGCTGACTATTCTTGGAGTGAGGTAAGGACAGGATGTAGTGATCCATGTGTTTCGACAAGTGGGAGACAAGACGACAAGGTGAGGTTTGGGTCGTGGAGGTTGTAGTGAATTTCCCGGGTCTCAGGAATCCGTAGAAGGCCAAGTAAATTGCCGTTTTGATGATGGAGTTGGTATCTGTTTCAAGAGGCGTGGCGTCCAGCAAGTCGGATAATGCTTTGAAGATATGATTGTTTATGGGTAGCCTCTGGGCTGGACGTGCGGGTTCCGTTTTCTGAATACCTCTGAGTATGGTTTTGATCTGGTGCGAGGACATGAAGCTGATGTTATTGGGGTGTATGATTAGCATATGATGTTGAATGCCAGTGAGATATAGTTTGATGGTGTTGTATGACATTTTGAGTTTGAGGTGGCAAAAGAAGCAAACCCCGGAAGAGACGTCATGACAAAAGGGTGCGTGATGTTGTGTTCCAACAGGAACCTGTTGAATAGTGTGAACGCTCTGTCGTATGTTCTATGTGCATTGTCTGACAGTGCTAAGCGGGACAAAGACTGGCTATGCCGCATGATGCCTTCTAATCCAGAATGAGCTGTTGAAATGATGGAGTGATGGAGGCCGTGGGTGACGCTGATGGGAGAGCTTGATGAAATGCCTGAAATTTGAAGCGAGACAGATTGTCAGCTGCCGTATTGCACACCCCCGGGACATGGGAACAATGTAAGAAGAAATTATTGCAAGCGGCCAACCAAGTAAGTCTCCGGAGAAACCTCACGATTGTGAGGGATTTGGAACGATCTTTGTTGATGATCTGGCAGGTCGCCTGGTTGTCTGAATAGCACCGGACCGACATGCTTGCCTATGAATGACCCCACGCCACGGCAGCCGCCACGATGGGGTAGATCTCGAAAAAGCGCTGAGGCAGTGGAGAATCCTTCCAAACCCCGGACCGCAGGAGGCCAGCTGCCCCACAGCCAATCGTTCCCAAAAATGGCCGCGAAGCCTGTGGTAGATGCCGCATCTGACCAGATAGAGGGGGAAGAGTCCGACAGCTGAGGGAGAAACAAGCTCCTGCCATTCCAGGTGGACAGAAATCTCCCCCACATGCCCAGATCTGCCGCAGCGTGGGCATCCAGGGACAACCTGTGCGAGTCGTGTAGGAAAAAGGGGAGAGGTGCAGGAGCCGTGATATAAATGAGCGACCCTGAGGTATGATGCGCATGGCAAAGTTCAGGGAGCCCAGCAGGGACTGCAGTTCTTTGCGGTTGCCGGTGCCGAGTTAAAGGTAGTTGTCTATGTGGGCGAGAATGTCCTGGATCTTCCCGGATGGCAAACTGGCTTGCATTAAGGCTGAATCCAACTGGGTACCCAGGAAAGGTGATGACCGTGTCTGGCCCTTCTGTCTTCTTGGTGGCGATGGGTACCCCAGGTTCCTCCTCCGGTATTATGTGCGCCGGGCTGACTTCTTGGTCCTCCAGGCTAATGGTCGGCGTGATCACTGGCAATCCGGCCGGCGCCGGTGACGCTGACGGTGGTGGCCCTGCCAAGGAGAGGGTCGTGGTGACCGATTCCAGCCTCTCCAACCTGGCGTTGACTTTAGACATGGATGTCATTAGAGAGGGCAGCATGGCATGTATATCCCCTGTGCTGGACTGGCTAGGTCCTTCCCCTGCCTCCCTGTTATCGGTTGGCGTGCGCAGCAGCCGGAAAAGCTCTGCTTTCCTCGCCGTGGCGGGGAAGGGAACATGCCGTCACCTTAACTCCGTCGTTATGCACGGGATTGTCCAGGATCTGATGGATGCTGGACTGGCTAGATCGTCTCCCTGGGTAGCAGTGACGGATCTAGCACGGGTGCCAGGTAGGGAGAAGTTCTCTATCCCTTCCAGAGACATAGTAAAACAAAAACAGTTGATTAGCTTGGGGAAACACAGGATCGTGCTGGCAAGCTAGCTAGGCCGGACGGCGAAAAAATTATACTTGCATGGTGACAGATAAGGCCCTGCTAATTTGCCAAGCGGCTTGAGAGGCTCTACCTATGATTTGGCGCGAGGGGTTAATGAGGCCACTTGTTGGCCTCTCGGTGACTGTAAGACAGGACTAGGGGAAGGGAGTGACAGGTGAGGCCCTCTCTATGCAACACGCAAGGCGGCTTACTAACGAGTGGCGCGGTGGGCGGTTGCCTCTGCACATTTGAGGCGGGGTGTCGGCCTCGCGGGACCACTAACTGATGGCGAAGCCAAGAAGGGGGTAACCTAGTGGGATGATGGTGCCCTTACAGCCAGCACGCTGACCCTAACGGGACCATCCGAAATGTAAGAAAACCTTTGTTAATGCGCAGGTGAACGTACCTGGTAGCAAGAAAATTCTCTGGATACACGGTAGTGCAAAATATATTATAGGTTGACCGCCTGAAAAGGGGAGGGTAGACATAAAATAGTATGATGAAATGTGAAATGCATTTTGTACATATAGCATGACCCGGAGGATCATGACGGTTGCCTGCGCAATGACAGCTTGCGCATGGTGTGACAAAGAGACCTGCGGCGTGGCCGTATGCCCATGTAAAACGTGGAAACGTGCTGCTTGAAATCAAATGTTTGTTTTTTTTTGTTTGTTTTTTTTCTGCCAATGCGGCGGAATACCAGTAACCTCCTTTTTCTGTTTAATTTTTTTTTTTTTTTGCGGCAGAATACCAAATAACATCCCTTCCCTTTTTTTTTTTTTATGGGTTCCAGTTTAATGTGGGGGCTGCTGGGGTGATTTTAATATGGAGGGTGCTCAGTTTGGGGCATGCTGGATGCCCCCCTGGCTGTGCAGCCCGCGCAGGAGGGGGCATGCTATGGGAACCGCCCGCCCTGGAGTTCCGCCGGCCAGCCGAGCCGGACCGCCCGACGGCGGCTCCCCGCATCAGATGTACCGCGGACGGCCGCCGGGACACCGCGCATGTGCCGACGTATCGCCGCGCATGCGCAGTACTACGGCCGCGCGTGCGCAGACCAGGCACCGGGACGCGGTCGGCCGCCACCGGCCGCGCGGCAGGAGGAGCGACGGAACGGACCGGAGGCAGTGGGGGGGGGGGGGGGCGCCTGGAGCAGCAGTGCGGGCCCAGAAATGCTGATCATGGAGGGAGGGTGTGCCGTGTGCACTGCTACGGAAAGTTTGTGAGCAAGTGTGCACTTCTGGTCACGCTGTTTGTAATGAAACAAAAAGGGGGGGGCATGAGTGAGATTTGCAGAAAACGGCCGGGCCAGAGTTCCGCCGGCCAGGCCGGAGACCAGACCACCCTACGGCGGCTCCCCGCCTCAGACGCACTGCCGGACGGCCGCCGGGACACCGCGCATGCGCCGACGCACCGACGCGCATGCACCGTACCCCGGCCGCGCGTGCGCAGACCAGGCGCCAAGACGCGGCTGGCCGCCATCGGCCGCGCGGCAGAAGGAGCGGCGGAACAGACCGGAGGTAGTGGGGGGGTGCCTGAACAGCGGCATGCCCGGACATGGAGGGAGGGTGTGTGCTGTGCACCGATGTGGAAGCCTATGTGAGCAAGTGTGTACTATTGGACATGTCGATTTTTTAACATGCAACAAGGGGGAGGCATGATTGTGAATGAATGTGGGGAAAAGAAAATGAGCAGAAATGGGGAATGAGCCTAGGAAACAACCAGCCTGCGCTGCAGGGGTGTTGACCGGAGTAGTGGTACGGTGTGACCAATTCTTCTTCATGAACAAACGCATGACCGACATGAAATGATAATGACTTGTAACGAGAAACCCGTGACATGAGTGCAAAGTTTGGTGAAATGAAATGAACCGGTACAGGGGGCAACCGTGAGGCCCCGGCTGTACCGTATGGATGACTCAGAAAACCACTGCCTGCATGCCGCAGGGGTGTTGACCGGAGTGGTGGTACGCTGTAGATAATTTATGCATGAACAAGACATGACAGAAATTAAATGCTGGTGACTTGTGCGAGAAAGCCGTGACATTAGTGCAGCGTTTGGTGAAATGAAATGAACAGAAATGGGGGATTGCCCAGGAAAACGACTGCATGCTTGCCGCACGGGTGCCGACCGGTATAGTGGTACGGTGTAGACAAATTTGTGCATGAACAAGGCGTGACAGAAATGAAATACTGGTGACTTGTACGAGAAAACAGTGACATTGGTGCAGCGCTTGGTGAAATGAATTTGAACCGGTACAGGGGGCAACCGTGAGGCCCCGGCTGTACCGTATGGATGACTCGCAGTTTAACGGGCAAACGTGACTCCCAGTGAACCCGGAAAAAATAGAACCGAAATGCTCCAAATCCAGAACTGATGGCAACGAAAAACTCCCAGAAATTCAGCGACTCGCAGGTAACTCTCCAGAAACTCCACAAGCGACCTCCTCTCTCAAAAGCTCAGACCTCAATGATGCAGGAGCCAGGTAAGGGGAGTGCCCTAAATAGGCTGGAGGCGGACCTCAGCCCCTCCCACAAATCCAGGCAAATTGCCTTAATACATATCTACATGAGAGGGACAGGAAATATATACTAACTATAAGGGGACACATATAAGGGGGGCACAGATCAACCAGGGACCACACATTTCCTACAGGGCCCAACATGAGCCCCTGTGGGCCACTAAGGGCAGATGTGCGTAGATGCTGGGCACATCCGCGCACATCATCCTATGAAGTGACCATTAATGCATGCATATATATCATACACGCATGCACGTGTTTGCATGCATATATGTATATATATGCATGCGTCTCAACCCTTCCTCAACAGAAGTAATAGTAAAAGCCTAACTTTATAATTTTATTCTGTCTAGGGTGGTCTAAAGGCTGTAATCTGGACAGATGCTTTCCAGATCATCATTATGTTGGCCGGTTTTATAGCTGTCATCATTAGAGGTGTAGTAGTGCAAGGTGGAATACAGACAATCATCAATGATTCCTACTACGGTGGGAGGCTGAACTTCTGGGAGTAAGTAATGCTTCTTTATAATAGATGTAAGTCCAGTATAGACTAAAGATACTACAGGTTGGGTAATGCCAGTTATAACTGCTTTCACACGAGCGAGTTGTATACTCACGCTCCATGTCCGGAGTGTAATAGAGCACCTGTCCTGACCTCCTAGCACTGCAGGGTCACATAGCATTATATTGATTTATGATGCTGTGTAACCCTTAGGGCTCTTTCACATGAGCGGAGGCCGTGCGTGGAATCCGCTGCATAAAAGAGAGCCAAGCCCCGCACCGGACAGCAGAGACACGGAGCAGTAACATGACTGATAATGCTCCGTGCCGCTCTGTGATCTTTTTACTACAAAATCACAGTGAGATAAAGTTATCACCGTGATTTTGTAACAAAAAGATCACAGAGAGACACGGAGCATTATCAGTCATGTTAATGCTCCGTGTCTCTGCTGTCCGGTGCGGGGTTTGGCTGTCTTTCATGCACTGGATTGCACGCACGGCATCCACTCATGTGAAAGAGCCCTAAGGGTTACATAGCATAATGCTGTCACTGTTATCAAACACATTCCAGAACTGTAAGGGCTCTTTCACACGAGCGGATGCCGTGCGGGTAATCCGCTGCGTGAACGAGAACCAAGCCCCATTCCGGACAGCAGAGACACGGAGCAGTAACATGATTGATAATGCTCTTTGCCTCTCTGTGATCTTTTTACTACAAAATCACAGTGATAACTTTCTCTCACTGTCATTTTGTAGTAAAAAGATCACAGAGAGGCAAAGAGCATTATCAATCATGGTACTGCTCTGTGTCTCTGCTGTCCAGTGCGGGGCTTGGCTCTCTTTCACGCAGCGGATTGCCCGCACGGCATCCACTCATGTGAAAGAGCTCTAAGGGTTACATAGCATCATAAATCAATATAATGCTATGTGACCCTGCAGTGCTAGAAGTTCAGGACGGGTGCTCTGTTATAATAACGCTCCGAGTCGACAGGACTTTGTTTTCCGGCTTGCATAACGGGACCCAGACGGATCCGTTATGCTTTCCCATAGACTTCTATTAGGACGGAAAGCAAACGTAATGCCTTTTTAAAGGCTTCCGTTTTGCATTCTGTCTGAGCATTCCGTTATTTTCCGTTATAACCATGTTATAACGGAAAGCCATAACGGAATCCCTAACGTTAGTGTGAACCCACCCTAAGAATTTATTCAATAAAACTGAGATATTTTTCTACTTTGGTGGGTATACTGTTTTTCCTGTTGTAGTTGTTTTTGTAGTTGCTAATGAAAATATACCAGAATTCTGGCTCAAATTAAGCCAACATTATGGCACAACATGCCATGCGACACATTTTCTAATACACTTTGTGCCTGATTTATCATTACTTTTTACCCGTTTCTGGCATGCAAAAACCACCATGCAAAATGCCATTTAAAAGCGCCACCACATATTGCACATGCATTCTGCAATTTTAAATGCACACTACTGACCTAATAAAGCACCTCAAATGTGAAAAAATGGCACTACAACAAATGCTTGTTTATCCTGTATTTAATATTTTTCATATTTCCATGCAACATTTCAAGCTCATGTTTTTTGACCAAAAAAACTGCAAAAATGCTAGCAAAAAAAAACACATATTTATCCACATATCCTATAGAAGCAAGCTCTACATTGGTCCCTGGACGAAATACACCCATTGAATTCTATGGGGCACATTTACTATAGTGTTTGTGCCTGTTTTTATGCTTAACAATGCTGTTTTAGGCAGTTTTTTTTTGTTTCATTTACTATTGAAAATGCACCTGTTTTGGATGCATTAGATTTTTTAGACTAATTCAGAAGTTTTCTTACTTTTGTGTCTTTTTTCTGACCTATTTATGTAGGTGCGCCTTATTTTGCGCCTGATTTCATCGTAAAAACAGTCTAATTTCTACTTCACTCCAGGGTTTCTTTACTTTTCTACTACCACATACTGCGTCTGTTTTGAGTGGTGTGTTGCACCATAGTTTGCCTAATTTCAGCTCACTTGTGCCACATTTTTATGCACATACTAATTATACCAGCCTTAAGGCCTCTTTCACACTACCGTATGGCTATTTCAGTGTTTTGCGGTCCGTTTTTCACGGATCCGTTGTTCTGTTTTTTTGTTTCCATTGTGTTTCCGTTTGGATTTTCCGTTACGTTTTTCCATATGGCATATACAGTATACAGTAATTACATATAAAAATTGGGCTGGGCATAACATTTTCAATAGATGGTTCCGCAAAAACGGAACATATACGGAAGACATACGGATGCATTTCCATATGTGTTCCGTTTTTTTGCGGACCCATTGACTTGAATGGAGCCACGGAACGTTATTTGCGGGCAATAATAGGACAATCTTTCAACGGAACGGAAAAATGGAAATACGGAAACGGAATGCATACGGAGTACATTCCGTTTTTTTTGCGGAACCATTGAAATGAATGGTTCCGTATATGGACCGTATACGGAACGCAAAAAACGACCCGCAAAACGAAAAAAAAAAAAAACATACGGTAGTGTGAAAGAGACCTTAGGGTGCTGCCACACATACTGTAGAGGGGAATTTATCTCAGTTTTGTTGAGTCTGCATTAGCATACTTTGCTCCAAATTTATTAAACAGGGGATTCTGTTTGTTAAATTTAATGCATCTTTAAGGCCCCTTTCACACGGGCGAGTATCCCGCGCGGGTGCAATGCGTGATGTGAACGCATTGCACCCGCACTGAATCCGGACCCATTCATTTCTATAGGGCTGTGCACATGAGCTGTGATTTTCACGCATCACTTGTGCTTTGCGTGAAAATCGCAGCATGCTCTATATTCTGCGTTTTTCACGCAACGCAGGCACCTTAGAAGTGAATGGGGCCGCGTAAAAATCGCAAGCATCCGCAAGCAAGTGCGATTTTCACGCATGGTTGCTAGGTGACGATCGGGCTGGGGACCCGATCTGTATTATTTTCCCTTATAACATGGTTATAAGGGAAAATAATAGCATTCTGAATACAGAATGCAAAGTAAAATAGTGATGGAGGGGTTAAAAATATAAAAAATTAACTCACCGAGTCCACTTGATCGCTTAGTTGCGGATCTCTGTCTTCTTCTGTAATGTTGAGCTGCTGGCTAAGGACCTGTGGTGACGTCACATTACATGGCCCCTCACCATGGTGATGAACCATGTGATTGGACCATGTGATGAGCACAGTGATGTCACCACAGGTCTTTTGCCAGGTCCTGAAGATAAAACAGAGACCGGCAGCTATGGAGCAGGTCATTTTTTTTTTAACCCCTCCATCTCTAATTTACTTTGCATTCTGTATTAAGAATGCTATTATTTTCCCTTATAACCATGTTATAAGGGAAAATAATAAAATCTGCACAACACCTAACCCAAACCCGAACTTCAGTGATGAAGTCTGGGTTTGGGTCTGGGTACCAAACATGGCGCGTGCAAATCACATTAAAACGCTTTGCACTCGTGCGGAAAAATCGCGCATTTTACCGCAACGCACCCGCATCTTATCGGGCCCTCACACGCCACACTCGTGTGAAAGAGGCCTAACAGTTTTGTCTAGAAATGTCATTACAGTTTTTTTAACGTTGTCCCCCTACTAGAGTAAGTAGGGGTCATTTATTAAAAACTGACATTTCCCATGCCAGTTTTAGAAAGAAAAAAAACCATGCTGGAGCAGGATCTGATTAATTTATTAAGCAGCGCACACCTGTTAATAAATTTGTTGCATCTTTAGGAAGCCTGCACACAAGTGCTGGCGAATGCACATGAGATCAGCACAAATTTCCATATAGATTTATGTGCGTTTCTGCAACATATCTGCCCCAAAATCCATAATTTCTAATTGTGGATTTTGGTCCGGATTACATTTGGTTTTGCAGCAGATCTCACCCTTTATTGGAAAATCTGGAAATTTTAAAATCCGTACAGCAGGTCAATTTTCACACAGAAAAATAAAAATAAAAAAGGCATTTGTGTAATCTCATACACTTTGCTGGAACTGTACTATGCTGCGGTTTTTCCATACGGGAATCCACTTGGAAAAAGTATTCTGCAACGTGTGCAGGTGGCCTTAGAAGCTGGAGTAGATGTCATGGATGATGTTGCAGATAGCTGGAAGTTATGGATAAACATCTGACTGGCTTGATCCCAAACTAAGGAGCATAAAGGTGACCCCTATAAAATCCTAAGAGCTCACCCTGACTACTATGCCCATGTAAAGAGGGAATATAAAGGGAGGCAATCAGTGTAAATAGGTGACAACTGGGAGCAGGAAAGGAGATGACAAAGTGAAACCAAAACAAAGAACATCATGCAAGAGGTACAGAAGAACGTCTGCCAGACCTTCTGAGAGAGCTGGCGGTGACAGTAGATTTCTGGTGTAATGTGCACACATGTTGTTAGGTGAATTTCACTGCAGAGGTCCCACCTGCAAACCATCCCCTTTAACCCATGCCCTACCCAGTTTTCTTTTTGGGAGAGTGTCAAGGGAGTTGGAAAAAGCTAAAAAGTCACAGTGATAAATCTAGAGTGAATCTAATTAACACAGGTAGCCATGCCCACTTTCCTAACAACTTTTCAAAACTGAGTGTGAAAATGTGAAATGTCTAAAAATTTGGTGCAATTAGGCCCAAGATGTCACAAAACTCTATGGTGGTCATTTATCAAACTGTTGTAAAGTAGAGCTGGCTTAGTTGCCAATAGCAACCAATCAGATTCCTCTTTTTTCATTTTCCAAAAGAGCTATCCAAAATCAAAGGTTGAATCTGATTGGCTGCTATGGGCAACTAAGCCAGTTCTACTTTACACCAGTTTGATAAAAATGACCCCCTATATTTATTTTTTTTACTTTTTGAAGCCAGCAATCTGTAGTACAGGGTTTAATATATTCCCTTCATGGTATTTTGGTGTGTTTTATTTGTCATATAAAAGTAATGTAGATGTGTATCATGCAAATGTGTGCGGCACTCCCTTCTGCCCATGCACCACACACTTTTTGTAGAAAGTGGCCAGGGTTGTGGAAAATGTCAAAAAGTCAAAAATTGTGGTGCAAAATGGCAGTTTCACCAAAACTTTAATACTTTTTCTGGTATAGAAATGTAATGCATTCCCCTGTATCTTTCACTATAGTAATTTCTAGAATTGTGCATCTGGTAGAGCAGATAACATGTTCAGAACACAATAAGCATACTTCAGCTCCTGTGGCCAGAATATACTTATTAAAGGGAACTTGTCACCATGAAAATGCAAAGCATTTGGCCATAAGCATGAACAGGAGGAGCTATAGTTTTGCAGGAAAAGGTTCACTAAAACTTGTGAATTGCCAGTCTTCCCTCTATGACTGTGTATACAGAGATGTCAGTCACTGAGAGGATTGTCTCCTTGACTTCAAAGCCCAGAATAAGCTGGAATTTAGATGTATAAATTACAAGTTTAACTGAATCTTTTCTCAAAAACTATATATCAATCTGCTCCATAACACGCAGCTTGCAGCTCAGACATCTTTTTCAACGTGACAGGTTCCCTTTAATATCAGCATCAATAGACATCTCATATAACAGCAGAAAGCATTAGAACTGAAGCAGACTATAAACTTCCTTCTGAGGCTGCTAAGGAAGAGAATGTATACAACTCACTTTAATATTACTTAATCCATTATGTGCTCTTTATGTGTTCTGTTTTTCACAGCTTTGATCCACATCCACTTCGGAGGCACACATTTTGGACAATTGTAATTGGTGGAACTTTTTTGTGGACTGGAGTTTATGGGGTTAATCAGACTCAAGTGCAAAGATACATTGCTTGTAAGAGCAAATTTCAAGCAAAATTGTGAGTTATTTTTGTCTTTAGTTTCCAGGAGGACTTTAGTTTCCAGATTATGCACATGCACCTAGGGGGACTATTTAGAGATGAACAAATAGATTCTAAACAAATTGGATTAGCTACGAATGTCACAAAAATTGTCCGCCAAACAAATCTGAAGTTTTTCTTATTTCCAGTGCCATTTTACTGTCAATATTGGAGGGGGAAACCATGTGGAAGGAAGAAGATGGAGGATCATGTGACACTGGGATGAAGTGGGGGAAGGGCTTGCCCTTATTGGCTCAGAGGCTGACAGACAGCCTAATCAGCCACTCTGGGCCAGAATTCAGGAAGGTCATTTGCTGAGAACATCACAGAACAAATTCTGTGTTTAGCTTCTGACCTGGAAGGGTGTCTTGTGGCAGTGTCTGACAAAAAGCAATTGCAGACACAAGCCAGTAATCTAGCTGTACTAAGGACACTATAGGGAAAGAATAGGGACATATAATTGGGTAGATATTAGGGAATTTGATCAGGGAAAGCTTTACTTGAAGGAGTGAGGGACTGGTCACCCAGTCGTGTATTTAATACAGCTGTTGCACGGTATTGCAAGTTAACTTTTACTTATAGAAAAAACATTGCACGGAAATTAAGTCATTATTATACCCGTGTTATTAAATGCATTGCATATTATTACAAGAAACGTTCAGTTATAGCAAAAGCATTTTACGGCAATAACGCCATTATTTTTCCTGTGTTATTAAATGCATTGCATATTACTGCAAGATAATGGGTAGTTGCAGCAAAAGGAGTACTGCAATCAAAACATTTCTATATGTTATTGAACATATAGTTCAAGCACATTTTACGGCAAACATTAAATTTTTATAATAATAATAATAATAATAAAAAAATTATATAGCGCCATCATATTCCGCAGCACTTTACAAATTCATAGGATTCATGTACGAAACAAAAGTAACTGGCTAATATGCAACTGAAACACTAGGAGCCAGGGCCCTGCTCGCAAGAGCTTACAATCTATGAGGAATTGGGGGTGACACATAATGTAGTTGATTGTAATAAGTAGGATTTGAGCCATTATTGAACTGACAGGAGTGGTGCCGGCCGATCTGCTTCAGGTTTGGGACTACTAGAGCAGTGGTCCCCAACCTTTATTGCACCAGGGACCAGTTTCATGAAAGACAATTTTCTCAGTGACCGGGTGGGGTGGTGGGTTCTGGGGCAGGGATTAGGGGGTGGGCGGGGATTAGGGGGTGCTGGGTGGCGCTGACTGATTCACGCGCATAACAAAACACAAGGTGCATATTAAAATATATAACACTATATAACAACTATATAAACTGACTAGGGTCTCTGCTGCACTGTACCTTATTTTTCGCCCTATAAGACGCACCAGCCCATAAGACCTAGGTTTTAGAGGAGAACAATAAGAAACAAATATTTGCCATTACACCTCAGTTACACCTTAGGTCTGACCAGCCCCCCAATGTTAATCAGACCTCATATCAGACCCCCAATGCCTCAGATCAACTCCCAGTTAAAGACGGCCCTGATTGCCACGGCCCGGCAAACAATCTTCCAGGGCCCGGTTCTGGGCCGCGGCCCGGCAATTGGGGACCACTGTACTAGAGGATCGAGTTTAGGACATAGGAGTTGGTTGAGGAAAGGTTTAGTCTGGGGAAAGTCATTTTAGGTAGCTTGATAAGCCTGCCTGAAAATATGTGTTTTTAAGGCAGAGTATTCCAGAGGGTAGGTGCAGCTCGAGAAAAGTCTTGAAGACGAGAATGAGAGGTATGAATTATGGAGGTTATTAATCTTAGGTCGCTAACAGAACGGAGAGCATGAGTAGGGTGGTAGATGGAGATGAGGGAGGAGATGTATGGAGGTGCAGCACTGTGGAGAGCTTTGTGGGTGAGGGTGAGAAGTTTGAACTGTATTCTGTGGTGGATGGGCAACCAGTGAAGTGACTGGCACAGACTAGTGGCATCAGTGTAGCGGTTGGATACATAGATGAGCCTGGCTGCAGCATTTAGGACAGACTGAAGGGGGGAGAGTTTATTGAGAGGGAGACCGATTAGTAATGCGTTGCGGTAGTCAAGATGAGAATTAATCAAGGCAACAACAAGAGTTTTTGCCGTTTCCACCGTAAGAAAAGGGCGGATTCTGGTGATATTCTTGAGGTGCAGACGACAATAGCATGTAAGTGATTGAATATGGGGAACAAAGGAAAGATCAGAGTCAAATATGGCCCCAAGACAGCGGGCATGTTGCACAGGAGTTATGATAGTGCTGCAGACCGAAATTGAAATATCAAGTTTAGGTGAGTTAGTAGATGGGGAAAGACAAGAAGTTCAGTTTTTGAGAGGTTCAATTTTAGATACAGAGAGGACATGTTGTTAGAGACAGCTGCCAGACAATTACTGGTGTTTTGGAGTAAAGCAGGCGTGATGTCAGAGGATGAAGTTTATAGTTGGGTGTCATCAGCATAGAGATGGTATTGAAAGCCAAATCTACTGAAAGTCTGTCCGATGGGGGTTGTATAGAGGGAGAAGAGTAGAGGACCTAGTACTAAGCCCTGAGGAATGCCGACATCAAGAGGAAGAGGAGAAGAAGAGCCAGCGAATGATACACTAAAAGAGCGGCCAGAGAGATTGGAAGAGAACCAAGAGAGAGCAGTGTCCTTAAGGCCAATTGAGTGGAGCATGGTGAGGAGGAGTTTATGGTCTACAGTATCAAATGCTGCAGAGAGATCCAGCAGAATCAATAGCGAATAGTCATCATTTCTTTTTGCTGTTAGGAGATGGTTAGACACTTTAGTAAGGGCAGTTTCTGTAGAGTGAAGAGGGCAAAAGGCAGATTGTAAGGGGTCAAGAAGAGAGTTTTCAGAGAGATAGCTTATTAAGCGAGAGTAGACAAGACGTTCAAGGAGTTTAGAGATGAAGGGGAGGTTAGAAACAGGTCTGTAGTTAGCAGCACAGGTCGGGTTAAGAGATGGTTTCTTTAGTAGTGGGGTGATAATAGAGTGTTTGAAAGAGGAGGAAAAGATACCAGAAGAGAGAGAGAGGTTAAAACTTGTAGTTAGGTGAGTGATGACAGCCAGGGAGAGGGACTAGAGGAGGTGTGATGGAATAGGATTACTGCTACACAGGGGCGTACCTAGAGCATTTGGCAGCCGGGGCGAACCCTTTGTTTGGCCCTCCCCCCCCCCCCAAGAAAGTTAAGAAAACATGCACAAACTTTTTTCAATGTTTTCAATAATTTTTATTACAAATTTGTAAGCTCTATATCAACTTGAAAAAACTATAACTGTGAAAAATAAATTAACTTGGAAATAAATTAAACTTAAATAATTACTGAACAGCTTTCTAGAAACAAAAAAAACACAGATCCAAAGTGACCACTCAGTCTATTAGGCCGAGGTAATTTGAAAGGATTTACATCCTCTGCCTTCGAGCCTTCATTTCTGCAAATTTATCGATTACTTCATCAAAGCTAATCTGCCTTCCATATTCATGCTCAATGGAAAGTATGGCCAGATTTGTCAACCTTGTCTCACTCATGGTTGAGCGAAAGAAATTTTTTATCAATTTTAATTTGGAAAAACTTCTTTCACATGAAGCAATAGACACACAGAGAGTCAAAAAGAATCTTAAACACAGTGACAAAGTTGGCAGAGATTCACAAAAATCCCATTTAACAATGAACTCCAGGAACTGCAATACCGTCCATTTCTTTGCTTCTTCCACACTGATTTTGGCAGCTTCCAAATGCCTCCGAAGACGTTCAATTTCCATAAAGATGTCTTCATTGGAGAATTCGTCAAAAATCTCAGTCAATTTTGGTGTATACTTCCGAATATCTTCCTCTGTTGCAACTACCAGAGTGTTTGGCTGAATAACAGCAAATATGGAAAGGATTTTTTCAATTGCCTTAGAACGAATTTCCAACTCGTGATGAAAACGATCAAGGCACTCAAACATAGCCCTTTTCATTTCCTCTGGCAATGTGAGACCAGCGTCCTTTGCCTTCTCTCCTGGCATTGATTTCCGGAGCTTTACTCTCCCTCACTTTCCATAGAAATGTCCATTTCTTTACACGTAGTAGTTGCATAACAAATGGCCTTCTCCACTATTTCACTGCGCTGATCTGCAAGAAAAGCTTTCAGACCTTGTAGTTTCACAATGCACTTTTCAAGAGTGAGTCCCACTGTTTGCAAATACTTCTGTGTGATATTAACTTCTTCTAGAACTTCACACCAGAAAGCAAGGTAACACAAAAAAGAAAAATCACATACGGCAGAGAGCAACATCTGAGCCGATCCTCTTGTGTCCACATTTTCTTCGGGATTACACAGTTTTTCAAGGGTTGAAGTCAGTTTTTCGAAAATTTGCCCTCACTGGCTTCACAGCATCATAATGAGCGCTCCATCTTGTTTGGGAAAGTCTTTTCACTGTCACACCTAAGTTCTCCATCAGCAATTCCCAACGATGTGTAGAAACCGAAAAAAAGGAATACACTCTCTCCAATGTTCCAAAAAAGGTCACACAGGAAGCAACACTTCCAAATGAGTGCACCCCACAGAGGTTCAGGGAATGATTTGCACATGGCATAAACAAAGCCTTGGGATTAATCTCTTTTATTTTTGCCTGCACACCACCATGAATCCCTGCCATAGTTGCAGCATTATCATATCCTTGACCACGGCAAAGACTTATGTCTAGTCCATCTTCCTCCAGATGTTGCAGGATATTTTCTGTGAGCTCAGCAGCAGTCTTTCCAGCAATAGGAAAGAAGCTCAAGAATGATTCTTTTACTTCAACCTTGTCACCTTCAATATGAACATATCTGATCACTTCACACATCTGATCAGTGTGGGACACATCAGGGGTGCTGTCAAAAAGAATCCCAAAGTATTTTGCTTTCTTGATATCAGCCACTATTTTGTCCTTCACGTGATTCCCCAACAGACAAATTAATTCATTCTGAATTTTTGGAGAGAAATAGGAAGTCATTCTCTTTCCAGATGCAACAGCATGTTTCAGTCGCATGGAATGTTCTTTTAAAATGGGATCATAGTTTGAGAGCAAATCTATCAATTCCAGGAAGTTTCCTTTGTTTGCTGATGACATGGTCTCTCTATGACCACGAAAAGGAAGATTCTGGTGAGCCAGAAACAAAGTTACATCCAAGAGGCGATGCAAAATATCCCTCCATTTCCTTTTCTCTCTGTCCACTGTTGTTTGATGGACATGATCAAGGCATTTTTGTAGCTTCAATCCTGCTCTCAAGGTCTTCCATTTCTCCAAGCATGTAAGATGCTGCTCAGAAGCCTCATGATCAAACACCTTTGGGTTCAGCTTCCACCACAATTGAAACCCAGTAACAAAACTAGATGTACCTGTTAGTTTGTCATCTACAGCAAAAAGTCTGCAGCAGAAACAAAACAAACTCTGTTTTTATGGAGAGTACACCATCCACGTTCTAAGAATTTTTTCGCCATTAGGCAGAGCCTTATAGAACCATGCAGTGGTCAGCTGTCGACTCTTCCCTTTTGATTTCTCTCCTTGTCTTTCAACAGGATTGAATGGCCCATCTCTATTTTGGAAAGGTTCACTTCCCCTCTTAATAAGGTCCACTCTTAAGACATCTGGAACTGGAACTGGCCAAGCAGCAACATCAGAATAAACTGACAGTCGTACAGTCTCCTCTTCTTTTTCTTCTTCATCATCATCAGATTCTTGCCGATGCAGGCTTTTGCTGGCATCTCCTTCGTCTACATCACTTTCACCGCTTGAAGCTAAAACGATCTTCTCCAATTCTTGCGCGTTCACATAGAAATTTTCTTGAGAAGATACTTCAGGCATTTCACCTCTGGATTCACCAGACTGAATGTCTTCAGCACTTTCTCCTACTGCGGTAGATGTTGAAGGTGCAACATCACCAGACTGAATGTCTTCAGAACTTTCTCCTACTGCGGTAGATGTTGAAGGTGCAACATCACCAGACTGTATGTCTTCAGCACTTTCTCCTACTGCGGTAGATGTTGAAGGTGCAACATATTTTAAAATTGATCCAGACATCGCCTCAGCTGACTTTTCTCTTGCCTTCTTAATTTTTCGCTGCTGAGACCCGCTTGGTCGATTTCGCTTCATATTGGTGTTTTCTGCAAAAAAAAATCTAATATATTTTGGTTCTAGCCAGGGTTGGTTAGTGCGATATCAGTCTTAAATTTCCCATCTTGACATGCCATTTGTAAAAGTAAACAATCTAGGGTATTTAAAATTGTCCACTATTTTTTAGTAGTCACAAACCGTGGGCATAGTTAGTGTTCACATTTTTTATTTATTTTTTTGCATTCTGACAAAATCTGCACTTTTCACTGGTATCAAAATCACACATTTTTACGGTTTTCAAAACGCTCATATTTGTGTTTGGCGATGTCCCCCGACTCGAGTACAGCAGTATAGTACATTAATAATTAAAAACACCTGCACACCCCCTTAATAAAAGTAAATCCCGGCTGCACCCACTCCTTAATAAAAACACCTGCACCCCCTTAATAAAATAAAACCCTGCCCCCTCTTAAATAAAACCCTGCACCCTCCTTAATAAAATAAAACCCCTGCTCACCCCCTTAACTAAATAAAACCCATTAACCCCCCTTAATAAAACCCCTTAACCTCCCTTAATAAAGTAAAACCCTGCACCCTCCTTAATAAAATAAACCCCTGCACACCCCCTTAACGAAATAAACCCATTAACCCCCCCTTAATAAAAATAAACCCCTGCACACCCCTTAACAAAATAAAACCCCTTAATAAAATAAACCTCTGCACACCCCCTTAACGAAATAAACCCATTAACCCCCCTTAATAAAACCCATTAACCACCCCTTAATAGACCCCTTAACCCTTCCTTAATAAAATAAAAACCTGCACCCCCTTAAAAAAATCACTTTCCATCTGCACCAAAAAGAAAAAAAATCCAAATCCCCATCAATAAAATGAACAAATCCTGCACCCCCCCTTAATTACACCCTCTCTTCTCCCCTTAATTACACCCCCTCCCTTAATAACACCCCCCCTTAATTACACCCCCTCCCTCCCCACCTTAATTACACCCCCCCTTAATTACACCCCCCCCCTTAATTACACCCCCTCTCTTCTCCCCTTAATTACACCTCCTCCCTTAATTACACCCCCCCTTAATTACACCCCCTCCCTCCCCACCTTAGTTACACCCCCTCCCTTAATTACACCCCCCCCTTAATTACACCCCCTCTCTTCTCCCCTTAATTACACCCCCTCCCTTAATTACACGTCACCTCCTCTCTTAATTACACCCCCTCCCTCCCCACCTTAATTACACCCCCTCCCTTAATTACACCCCCCCTTAATTACACACTCCCCCCTTAATTACACCCCCTCCCTCCCCACCTTAATTACAAACCCCTCCCTTAATTACACACACACACCCATTAATTACACAATTATTTACTCACATTTTGATGATGCCTCAGGCTCCGTCCGACCGCTGGTAATGGATCCTTCCGCTTCTTTAAAAGATCCGTGAAGGCGGCGCGGCGTCAGCGTCGTGACGTCATGTTGCGCGCCGCCGCAATAATCCTTCCACAGAAGCCGGCGCCTGGCGGAGTCGCGTCGCAGCAGTGGATGGAGGGGTGACTTCGTCATGGCACCACCCTTGTGAGTGGCACCCGGGGCGGGCCGCCCCCCCCGCCCCCCCCTTGGTACGCCACTGCTGCTACAGGTTATGAGTCGAGAAGAAGAGAGAAGCCTGGAGACTTCTTCCTCTGTTATAGGGTCAAAAGAGAAGAGAAAGCATGTGGAGGAATTGGAGGGAGGAGGATTGAAATTATTTGGGGACTGGGATATTATTTCCTGCCGGATACTGCCAATCTTGTCTCTGAAGTACATATATCAAAGGGGCCGCGCAAAACTCCAAGCCAATAAGACTGATATACGTCTTCCACCGACTTCCAGCAAGCACACACTTGCTTCGTTAGGCGTTTCTTTCCATTAACATCCTGTGAGATATTAGAGAAGACACGCACATAGTGAAGCACTGCAACAACCAGCCGTTCCTCCTCTCGATATTATACTCACAAGTGTATAAGTAGAATATGCGCCTTAAAAGAAAGCCGACTAGTAGGCCCTCTGCACGGTTTCTCTCGTTGTGCCTCCTACAGATGGTTCAATGTTGCTCCCATAGTAAAAATCCGTATTTTAAAATTCATAAATATGGTTTATTATACTCACATTTAAATAGAATAAAATGCGCAACAATAAATCAACACAAGTCAATGCTTCTGCCCGACCTGGGTTTCGCTCAAAATGGCTTCATCAGAAGCTAGGGATGTTGGTAAGTGCCGATATTCGCTATACATTCGCGATAAATTCACGATTAGAATATTCGCGAATAGGAATATATAGCACTAAAATTTGCGATTCGAATATTCGCGCTCAACACTATTTAAGACAAAGAGGGTGAAATTGTGGACTGGATGGCTTACTCCTCTTCTCAGTCACAGCAGGATGATGTGGATGTCACTTCAGAAGCTGTGACCATGCCTTGCAGCCAAAGGTCACAGCTTTCCTAACACACACAGTACAGACCAAAAGTTTGGACACACCTTCTCATTCAAAGAGTTTTCTTTATTTTCATGACTATGAAGGCATCAAAACTATGAATTAACACATGTGGAATTATATACATAACAAACAAGTGTGAAACAACTGAAAATATGTCATTCTAGGTTCTTCAAAGTAGCCACCTTTTGCTTTGATTACTGCTTTGCACACTCTTGGCATTCTCTTGATGAGCTTCAAGAGGTAGTCCCCTGAAATGGTCTTCCAACAGTCTTGAAGGAATTCCCAGAGATGCTTAGCACTTGTTGGCCCTTTTGCCTTCACTCTGCGGTCCAGCTCACCCCAAACCATCTCGATTGGGTTCAGGTCCGGTGACTGTGGAGGCCAGGTCATCTGGCGCAGCACCCCATCACTCTCCTTCATGGTCAAATAGCCCTTACTTTCAAAGTTTTCCCAATTTTTCGGCTGACTGACTGACCTTCATTTCTTAAAGTAATAATGGTCACTCGTTTTTCTTTACTTAGCTGCTTTTTCTTGCCATAATACCAATTCTAACAGTCTATTTAGTAGGACTATCAGCTGTGTATTCACCTGACTTCTCCTCAACGCAACTGATGGTCCCAACCCTATTTATAAGGCAAGAAATCCCACTTATTAAACCTGACAGGGCACCCCTGTGAAGTGAAAACCATTTCAGGGGACTACCTCTTGAAGCTCATCAAGAGAATGCCAAGAGTGTGCAAAGCAGTAATCAAAGCAAAAGGTGGCTACTTTGAAGAACCTAGAATATGACATATTTTCAGTTGTTTCACACTTGTTTGTTATGTATATAATTCCACATGTGTTAATTCATAGTTTTGATGCCTTCAGTGTGAATCTACAATTTTCATAGTCCTGAAAATAAAGAAAACTCTTTGAATGAGAAGGTGTGTCCAAACTTTTGGTCTGTACTGTACATTGACACCACAGCTCTATTGTAGCACATGAAGTGGCATCACCTAATCCAGAGGGAAAATAGAACTGACTACCAGCTAGCACAATAAGAGTTTCCTCCTTCTCCCAGTCTACTTTGCAGCGGCCATATGCAGAGCAGTGTCATCATCATTATCAGTTACTTCTTCTTCTGTTCAGACTACACCTCCAACTCTGCTCCATTGTCAGCTATCGATAACAGAATGTGTAGCTAGAAAATGACTCTACGCACCCAGCAGCTTAATTCCAACCTGGTCAAGTGAATGGTGGAGCAGTTGCTGCCGTACCACTTAGTGGATTATGCTGCATTTGGGGAGCTGATGGAGTACACTCAGGCTCATTGAAAGATACCTAGCTGCCATTTTCTCTCCAAAAAATACATTCTGACTTGCACTGTCACATGACGGTAAACGTGGGCTGCTCCTTGCAATTCTCTCTGTGCGAAAAGGTGCCTGTCACCGTGAACACCTGGAGCAGCTATTACGGACAGGGCCAGTATATGACTTCCATGGCCTACTAAGTCAATCGTTTTTTTGCAGTAAGGCAGCACTTCAGCAAAAGACCAGGTCCTATTGACACCTCCATGTTTGTGTTAGTCTAGTTCCCAACCCAGTCACTTATCCGCTTCCTCCACTTCCTCCTCCATGGACATCCTCAAGTCCCCAAGAGAAGCAGGGCAGGATATTGCTCCCATTCCCCCTCACTCCTATCATATGTGTAAAATAAAGCGTTGCCAATGTGGTGCTAGAGCTGACAGTAGCCACAACCCATCAATTGCTAAAATGCAGTAAACATCCTGCTGGATGCCTCCCCGCCAACTACAACTGTGCAAGGTGGTCAGCAACAATGGCTGGAACATTGTGGCCATGCTGGAGTTGCAGCAATAGAGCGGTCTGCCATTGCCCCACTTGATCCGTGATGTTCCAACTTTCTGGAATTGCACCTTGCTTATGCTAGCTCATCTGAACGAGAAGCATAAAGCGGTGAATGATTTTGTCATGCACCAGACAACCTCAGCAGGGACCAAGTGTTGTTTCAAGATTAGGCAGTGGGAGCTCATCAGAGATGCCTGTTGCATACTCTGACCCTTTGAAATAGCCAGCAGATTTGTCAGTATAGACAACTACAGCATCATCGTTGTCATCCCCATGATATTTATATGAATGCAGATGCAAACAAGTAAAGGCAGAATAACAGATTATGCATCTTACTAACTACCCTGTAGCTGTTGGGAAGTGGAGGAATAGGATGAGGAGCTGCCATTGAAGAAGGAGGTGCAGGAATAGTCTCTTGTGCAGGAGGATAAGGCTGATGATAATGATGACAGAACTGGGTCCACTCATATGCTGGTGAGAATGGCAAGCTGTCTGCTTGCTTATGCATTGACAGGCGCATCTTTACCATCAAGCATTCTGATGATTACTTAATAGCTATGCTTTTAGACCCTCGCTATCAGAGCAAAATGGGGGAATGTTTTCTTGTTGCCAAAGGGAAGGGCAAATTACTTTATTACTAGGATACACTCAGGCATGTTTTTAATTCTAGATGTCCAGGACAATTTTAGACATTCCTCATGTTGATATTCTTGACATTTTAGTCACATATAAATCTAATATTGTTGGCATCATGTTAGAAGAGTAGTAGGATGTTTTGAATTAAATTTTAAGCATACCCCATGGTCCCCATTGCTATTCTGTAAATTGTCCTAATCTCTTTCTTATTTGAATCTTCTAGGGCTCTTTACATTAATCTGATAGGATTATGGGCAATTCTTGCTTGTGCTGTGTTGGCAGGCCTTATTCTTTTCTCAGTATATAAGGACTGTGACCCTTGGACCTCAGACCGTGTATCTGCTCCTGACCAGGTATTTCTTAATCCTATGGTAATGGGTTTTTCAACTGGCTTCTTAACAGACTATGGATAATCCTGCTTGATAACATGTATGTGAGGAGATGTGGAGGGATGCCAGATACACAGAAAAGTTGTGTAATAAAAAAGTTCCAACACCAGGGGTAGACTGACCATAGACCCTACAGGGAAATTTTCCAGTGGGATGATTGGGGCTGCCCAATCCTTCCTCACGGTTGGCAGCTGGGTACATAACAAATTGATGCTAGGAGCATAAGGTACTTATGCACCTGGCCAGCGTCCACAGGTGCCCTCCTGAATTCAACTTTATCGCCATCCTCAGGATGGTGATACAGTTGAATACTGCAGCGAGGGCAGCAGTATTATGTGTTGCTATGTGATATTTGATTCTACTGAGGCAGTATTTTGTGCTGCTCTGTGGTATTTGGTTCTGCGGGGGCAGTATCTTGTGCTGCACTATTGTATTGCTGCCCTTTCTACTTCTGTTATCCCTCCCTGCTTATGTTGGCCTGCCTTCTGTCTATTTGAACCTGCCTACAACATGGGGACACTTTTAGTTTTTGTTCCAAGGCCACTTTAAGTTCCCAGTCCGCTCTTGTCCAACACTCAAACAGTCCATTAAAAAGTAGGGTTTAGTACAACAACTCCAGATATAATCTTGTAGTACAGAAAAGAAGCTTAATCTAAGATTCTAGGGGATGTTTATTCCAGTTAGCTAAGGAGTAAGGAAGCAAATTGTTTTCATGTGTATATCTCTTTATGCACCAATCATATAAAAACAGTAGCTTATAGATAACACATCTTCTCTTTTGCCATAATAACTCTTCCTAATTAGATAAATATAAATTACTCTAGGATTCATTAAAAGGTAAATAGCTTCGAAAAAGGGGAGGCAGTAGGACTTATGTTCAGTTGACCACTGTAATAGCTCCTGTTATGTACATTTTCAGTTATTTTTTCCACTAATGTGTTGGTCTCAGCGTAGAACAATTTTGTGATCACATTGGAGGTCTCCAAGGAGTTTGGCATCATGGACATGGATATTATAACGAACTTGTCTCCCATAGAGGGTCCTCTGTTGTAATTCCTTTAGCCTCCAATTTCATATAGAGATTTTAGTGGCATGATTCAGTGGATTATCCATATATGTATACAGACGTATTTTTCAACATTTTTTCTACTGTTCAATATGTCAGTCAGTTCCAGCTGATGGAGTGTGTAGAGTAGTACACAGAGATGGTGTGGCTTTGTACTAGGAAACTGTACAGAATATGTGTACTAATTTGTGTATAACCTAGAATTGTGCGGGATGTGGCTCTTGGAATTAATTTAAAGAAAGGGTCAGGACACAAGGTTTGCCTGGATACTACATCTTCTGGCTTGCCACAGATAGAGATCCGGTCCTCTGGTGTGGAATCCATGGACAACAGCTAACATGAATAGAAACCAATTTGTTGAAGCAAAATCAGAAATTGATCAAGCAGAAGGTCAAGGCTGTCAGAGTTCATTCAATATTCAAAGCAGATAAGTTCATAGGCAGTCAGCAGAATTACAAAAAAGAACAATCCAAACACTACATAAAGTGACAACCCTGTTTGCTCAGGCAAGTAGCAGTTGGGAAGGGTTCCTTAATTTGCCATAGAATTCAGTACTGAAAGAGTTATCGTGCAGGTCTATTTGTCATTGTCATGCTGGAAGACCCAGTCATGACCCATCTTCAAAGCCCTTACTGGGGGAAGAAGGCTGTTGGCCAAAATTTTGCGAGACATGGCCCCATCAATCCTCCCTTCAATACGGTGCAATCATTCTGTCCCCTTTGCAGAAAAGCACCCCCAAAGTATGATGTTTACACCCCCATGCTTTACAGTTGGGACGGTGTTCTTGGTGTTGTACTCATCCTTCTTCCTCCAAACACGGCAAGTGAAGTTGATAACAAAAAGTTTTATTATGGTCTCATCTGACCATATGACCTTCTCCCATACCTCCTCTGGATCATCCAGATGGTCATTGCCGAACTTCAAAGAGCCTGGACATGTGCTGGCGTGAGCAGGGGGACCTTGCATGCCCTGCAGGATTTTAATCCATGACGATGTAGTTTGTTACTAACGGTAATCTTTGAGACTGTGGTCCCAGCTCTCTTCAGGTCCTCCCGTGTAGTTCTGGGCTGATTCCTGACCTTTCTCAGAATCATCCTTACCCTACGAGGTGAGATCTTGCATGGAGCTCCAGACTGAGGAAGATTGACGATCATCTTGTGTTTCTTCCATTTTCTAATAATTGTACCAACAGTTGCCTTCTCACCAAGCTGCTTGCCTATTGTCCTGTAGCCCATCCCAGCCTTGTGGAAGTCTACAGTTTTGTCCTTGGTGTCCATTGACAGCTCTTTGGTCATGGCCATGGTGGAGAGGTTGGAGTGTGATTGATTAAGTGTGAGGACAGGTGTCTTTTATATAGGTAACGAGTTCAAACAGGTGCAATTAATACAGGTAATGAGTGCAGGGTAAGAGGGCTTCTTAAAGAAAAACTAACAGGTCACAGGTAGATGATCAAATACTTATTTCATGCAATAAAATGCAAATTAATTATTTAAAAAACATACAATGTGATTTTCTGTATTTCTTTTTAGATTATGTCTCTCACAGTTGAAGTGTACCTACGATAAAATTTATAGATCTCTCCATTCTTTGTAGCTGGGAAACTCAGGAAGAGCGGTGAAAAAATAATTAACTCCCATTTATTAATTTTATTCATTTTTAGTCACTTAATTTGTTGCTTTGTTAAAGTTTACTCAACAGCCAGTTTTAAGTTTAACTTGGCACCCATTCAGCATTTTCTGTTCAACAGAAACTTATTTTATGTTCTGGCTTAGAGGGGAGGACGCTTGTGTGACTCATATAGTTAATCCTTACAGGTGGTTGTATTCTTTCACAGTAAAACCTGTTGGTTCACCTTATGATCAAGTTGAAGGCAACCGTGTGAAGGCCTTGTCAGGCTTCTGTTATAATATCTTTCTATGGGTTTTATTATTGCAGCTCATGCCATATTTAGTGCTTGACATTCTTCAGAACTATCCTGGAGTGCCTGGACTCTTTGTGGCCTGTGCATATAGTGGCACTTTGAGGTGAGCAAGTCATACAGTACTTCCAGGTATTATGTTCCTTCTATTATGGTATCTTTTTATAAATTCAATATATTATTACATTGTCTATGGAAAATGCAACAGTTGAAAGGAACTAAGGGAAAATAAAAGTTCAGAAATGGTGCATTCATTATGTGAATCATCATACATACAGCATGAGATGCTGTGGGATTGCACTGGGATTTCACGTCTCAAATTTGCTATCCTACACTACAACATGTAGACATGCCTGTCAAACTGGCAGCATAACGATGGCAAATGATATTGCTGAATTTTCAGCATTTGTCCCATAACAATAATAAATCAGTTTGACAGCTTTTTCTCATCTTAAAAATATCCACTCTATTGTAATACTGTCAGTTTAATGCCCACTGCGCTTCATCCCATGTACTGCGCATGCACCAAACACAGTGGCCATTGTGCTGCAGAGCAGGGTTGCCAACCAGAATTTTCATTTTTCCTGGACAACTTCTCCCAAAATCACAGAGAGCCAACATTTTTTACGGACAAATTGGAAAACCATAATGGAGGATAAAGATGATAAGTAATACATGTCAATAGCTCAGTATACTAATAAGAACTCATTACCAGCATTTACTGTGAGCTGTAAAATGATGATACTTACCTCCAAAATAATCTAGTCAGGTTTCCCCAGCCTAAAAAAATCACGGATGCATCTATTTTTTTCATGGACACAGGAAAAAAGTCGCCTATTTTTACTGACTGTCCAGAAATTTCTGGACGGTTGGCAACCCTGCTGCCGAGAGACTTCAGGACCAGGGTGAATAAGTCTACACGCCTGGTCCTGTCAGTCAAAGAGGTGGGGACACGGCCTGTAGAAAGTGAGCGGTGCAACAAGGTGCAAGAGTGCCACCCTCGTTGCACCCAAGGACTAATTTACATATTATTAAAAAGCTGTTTTCTCTGCAATAAGGCCAGAGAGAGACATGGGAGCAAGAACATTAGAATCAGCTGGCAAGGGCTCATCGGACATGTAAGCTGGTTTTAATAGGATGGATTTGATGACAGATTCCCTTTAAAATTGAAAAAAAAGTACAAAGCTTCAAATACAGTATAGGTTTTTATAAAAAGTATAGTTTTTTATAAAAACAAATCTTTTAAAGGTATTTCCTTTAGGAAAGGTCATCAACTTCTGATTGGTTGGGATCTGAATGCCACAGCTGCTGCAGAGCAAACCAAGCACTGCACCATACATAGTGTCTATGTGTAGTATTGCATTCAGGTGCAGTCATTTGAATGGGAATGAGCTGCACAAAAGCCATATGATGTCAGCAGTGAAGTCAAAGACACCTGTGATGAGTGATATGCCACTTCTAACAGATGAATGTAGGAGTGCTCGGAGTCAGACCCCCATCAGTCTGATATTGATGCATATCTTGATAGGTCCTGAGATAGGTCCTCAATATTTAACTCACAGAAAACCCATTTAAGAACAATATCATAACAAATGATCACACAGTACTTTTCATGTCTATGTTTTTTTCCTCTAACCTATGACATTTTGCTTTTTTAGCACAGTGTCATCAAGTATCAATGCACTGGCTACAGTAACTATAGAAGACCTGATAAAACCATACACCAACCTCTCTGAAAGAAAGCTGTCATGGCTGTCAAAAGGAATGAGTGAGTCTCTACATTAGGGCTCGTTCACACGACCGTTGCCCCTCCATGCCCATGCTGTGAACCGCAAATGCACGGGCACCGACCATGGGTCCGCAAATCTGGAGATGCCGTGCGGAACGGAAGCACGGAACGGAGTGCTTCCTGGGGTTCCGTTCAGTGCCTCCGCACCGCAAAAAAATAGAACTTGCTCTATCTTTTTGTGGAACTGACGGATCACGGACCCATTCAAGTGAATAGGTCCGCGATCCGCATGCGGCTGGCCCATGGTCGGTGCCCGTGCATTGCGGACCACAATTTGCCATCCTCCACGGGCACGGAGGGGAAACGGTCATGTGAACGAGTCCTTAGGCTGTTTTATAGTACAATATATATTTGATTTATGTATATTTATAGTCTGAATCACTTTTCTTATGCTCTTTATAAATGGTTCTGGACATTTAAAAGTCATTAGCTGATGTGATAGTGGAAGGGGGTGTCCTTTTTTGTTAATTTGTTTGTACGTGGGGCACCACGGTGTCTGGAAAAGTACTGGAACTGTGTATATCTTGCTCAGCATGCTTAGAGGGATGAGATAAAATAATCCAGGAAAGCTGGGTTGCTTCAAAAATTGCAGCATTTTTAACACAGTTTCATGTTTAGCCCCTTTAGGATCAGGCTATTTTTTACTCCCAGGCTTCCCAGAACCATAACGTTTTCATTTTTCCATTCACATATGAATGCCTGTTTTTTATGGGACAAGTGGTACTTTCTAATGTCATCATTTAATATTGCATACAATGTACTGAGAAACAAGGAAAAATTCCAAATAAGGTGGCATTGGGGAAAAAAATGCTATTCTGTCAAGTTTTCTGGGTTTTGCTTTTATGGCATTCACGTTTTTATCTCGATGGCTCAGTACAATTATGGCAATACCACATTTGTATAGTTTTTCATGCTTTTTAATACTGAAAAAAAAATTGAAACAGAATTAGTTTTCTATTTTTATCACCATATTCTGACTCCTACAACTTTCTTGTAGTTATGTGTATGGAACTGTGTGGGGGCTAATTTTTTGCAGGTCAATATGTACTTTTCATTGATACCATTTTGGGGTGTGTATGACTTTGTTCACCTTTTTATTCAATTTTGAGCTCTCAGATGCTGTGGTCAAATCAGGGGTTAAATTTGTGTGATCAACGTTATTAGCCCCAGGCACTTGGCGGCTATGGTGCCTGCTGGGCTCATGAGCAGGCGCCATCTTTAAATACTTGACTGCCGACATATATTTACATTAGGCGGCCGGGAAAGGGTTAATGTTGTAAAAAAAAATCAGGACTTGACCACACTATATGAATAATCTCATGGTCATTTCATGTACAACTTCAGCTTTATCTGATTCTAAAAGTTTGCAGGAACAATACAATCTTTTATGTAAAGATTTCAAGGGGTTGTTACTTTTAACATTGTTTGATCTGTTTCTAGTTGCTTACTAGAAAAACCCTTTGAAGAAGACATTCCCAGTAGTTGCAGTTTGTTTGATAGAGGGCTCTAAATCCCCTGTATAGTTACATTATAAAATGCTGAATAACACCAGTCACCACTAGAGGGAGCATAGGAGTTATTTGCATATGTTTTGTACATAGAATAGAATCATAAGACTGTGATTATCAATGTTTGTAGTCTTGTCTGAAATCCTTTGTTGATTTATTTATTTTGTTCAATACATGTGAAAACTTTATACAGTAAGCCCCTAAGATCCCTCTAGCGAGAATTCTGTCTATACTGAGGACTAGGTTTCCATTAACCCCCATCACTGATTTAAACGATTTGGGAGTAATAGTGAAACATGTCTTGTTTTTTCAAATTTATTTCGGTTTGTTCCTACATTTTCTCTAGATGCCTTTTATGGAGTACTGTGTATCGCGATGTCAGCCCTTGCATCTAAAATGGGAAGTGTGATCCAGGTAAATATTCTGTCATCTTAAAGGAAAAGGTTCACACTGTTAAACATTTTACATCTGGAAACAGTAATTTTCTGAAACTAAACTTACCTAAAAGTGTATTCTGCCACTAAAGACTATAAAATATATAGAAGTATTCTCACCCTGTCTATTATCTATCCAAGACCATATGCCATCTGTTGGGGTGTTGGGCTTCACAATGTCTCCAGTAACAAATATACAGAAAAATGTATGGTACAGCTCAATTCAAATAAAGTATAGGTTTTATTATAGACAAAATGAAAAAATATACTATGGATTCAAGAATTAAAAGTACATAAAACACTTATGCATTCTGAACAGAATAGTTTATTGTCATTGCATAAACTCATATGGTGCAAAAAAAATGGAATATAAACCCCCTAGGTTATGTTTACTAATGTTAATGTTGGGGTGGCTATTGCACCAAAGAAGAAAAACATTGTGAAAAGTGTGATATCGGCTACAAGCATTTCTGTCTTGTGCTTTAGGGTTGGAGGACCCAATTAGTATCCATTATTCCTCTCAATGACTATATTCACTATTAGGCTGTATAGGTCACTCAGGAACCAACTTTATTAGCAAGAGAGAATGAGTGTGCATGTAAATCCCAGCACACTTGAGTCATTCTGAAGTTAGAATATATCAGTAAAAAGGCTCTTAAAGATGTTTTCTAAGGGTGTACATCTCCTCCACAACAATCACAGCCCTGTATTTATAATGTAATTACAGAACTTGTTACTGCTGAATCTGTAAAATATTTATGACAATCTCAAATTTGTTGCAACATAAAGATAATGTGTCGGCAGAAAATGACCTATTGTTTAAGGACTTCCGCCAGCACGGTGGACTTGTGGTAGCGCGTATCCGGCAGGCTGTTCCCCCGCCGGAAAAGGCTACCGCAAGTGTGAAAGTAGTCTAAATCATATTTATAAACATATTTAATTATGTTATTTTCAATTTTCCATGTCAATGTCTATATTTAAACAAAAACTAAAAAAAAACTGCAGTTCTTGCACTGGTCACTAAGCCTAATAATAGGCGCTGATTCTTGGTCTGCACAGATCACTTTACTGCAGTTATATATCATTCTAATCCTGCCTATAATGATATCACCTCTATGTACAGATAAATCAGGATCCTCCATTCACAATAGGTGATTGTCAAACCTTATCTATTCTTTCCTTGTACAATGACCTCACAGAGCATGCCTAGAAAACTCTCCCATAAAAGTCAATGAGGTCTCCTCCTGTCCATTGCGTCTATGGACCATGGGACTGCCGTAAAGCAGTTTTCTTAATGCTTTCTAAATGTTGTTAAGGACAGCTCAGGCAAGATGGCCTCCCCCATAATCATGTTCAGAAAATAGAATAAAAAATCGACAATCAGAAAATAAAAACAGATTAGAAAAAATGGTCTTTAAAGAGACCCTCCAGCCAGAAGCTCAACATGATGGCTGCTTTTTAGCTTGGCTCCATAAGGGCAGAAAACTGTGATGTGTGACTGCAGTTTAGCCACAGTTCCTACAGGACTGTGAGGTAGTCTGAGATGCTGTCAGCGACATTACTAGAGTCTTCTGGGCCTCAGAGCAAGCTTTGAACTGGGCCCCTCCTGTGCATTATAAAAAATTTTTTATATGCTTCCTCCCCAAAACAGGTGTTAATGATGTAAACATCATTTTTTTTTGAGTATTTTGATGACTGACTTAGGCTACTTTCACACTAGCGTTTCACGGATCCGTTTGAAATGCATTTCAAATGGATCCGTCAATAAACTGACTAAACGGAGACAAACGGAAGTCATTCAAACGGATCCGTTCAAACGGATCCGTCTGTATTGCGGATCCGTTTGTCACATTTGTTTCCATTTTGCCATCCGGATCCGTTTTGGAATAAGTAGCATCTCTAGGCTCCATCTTCATGTATTCAGAACCCCAGGGTTGACATACTCCTATATTTCTCCAGGGCTATCTTGTTGAAATTCAAAGTTGGTCCGGCTTTGATAATGGACCACACCTTTCGGACTCTTGTACATGACCTTAAAGATGTATAGTGTTCGTTAGTGGGCAATATGTCCCTGATCGTGCGTACGGGAGTACAGAGCATCATGATGCTGACCATGTTGTGCCGCAAACTGGGCTATGGTCCCGCACTCATATGATCTATTAGTGCAAGACTATTTCCCCGCGGGCAGCTCGACTTGCACAGAATCATTGTACACTATAATGCTGTGTACTCTTGTGCGCACGATCAATGCTACTACGGGACATATGGCCCGCTCAGGGACCGTATGTCTCTTGGGGCATACAGTCGGGTGCAAGAGGCTTTAAAGGGGTTTTCTGATCTCATACAATGGGGGCATACCACTAAAATATGCCCACATTGTCTTATAGGTGCGGGTTCCACTGCTGGTACCCTCACATATATTGAGAACGGAGCCAAGAAAGTGGATGAGGTCGCACTGCGCCGCCGCCCTCCATTCATTTCTATGGGAGAGGCGGGGATTAGCACTTGGTGGTGGACGTACCACGGGAAATTTGTTGTCCTCCAGCCACAGTACTCCCCGCTCCGTTCTCGATATAGGTGCGGGTCCTACCAATGTTACCCACACCTATCAGACAATGGGGGCATATTTAAGCAAAATCCCCCCATTGTCTATGTGAATACCCCTTTTAAAAACTGCATGTCCCTTGCGTGTCCCTTGTGGTAATCACACTAGTTATATTAGAGCGTCATCGGGAAAATCATTAAACGGTAAAATTACAATTTATTAATGAATTCCTGATGATGCTGATGGACCGTGACTCCCACAAGGGCTCATATGAAAGGGCACAAGATTGAACAATGAACAAGCATTTGCTTGTTCATGTGCCAATCATAGGGTCTACGATCAATAAAGAGCCAAAAGATAGCTCAATATTGATGGTCATGTTAATTACAACATCGGCACTAATGCTGTTTTGATATAAAAACTACCTGTTATAATAAACGCACAGTAGTGAGACTAGGGTAGTTTTTATTTCAACACAGCTGCAGTGCCAAGGTTACCCTGTACAGGACAATAAAAAGAAAGACACAGCTTGTAGAGTAAAGTATAAATAAAGTTTTATTTTTTTAACAATAAAAAACTAAAATAAATATAAACAAAAAATCTATAATTGTTGAAAATGGTGAGGGGAGGTGGACTGTCGTGGACTAGATGGTCTGGAGCTGGCGATGGTAGCTCCCCTGTCCTGGCGATCTACTGAGGTGAAACTACGGGCCACAGGAAAGGATGCAGGGCATAATTGTGGGGTGTGGAGAAAGGAAGGGTCTGATGAGGAGGGGACCCGAGCATGTGTAGAGGTGGAGGGAGTTTGAAAAGAAGTAGGAGGAAAATACTGAGCAGGAGAAGAATAAGAAAGAGAAGGTAACACATGCTCGGGGGGGGTGGGAAGGGAAAGGTTGGCGGTACTGGCCACTGGAGTGGGATGGGGGGTAGGTGTGGGATGGGGGATAGGTGTGGGATGGGGGTGGGGGTTGGGGGCGGTGCATAATTTCCCATGACCCGTTCTCTAGCATGATCTTAAACTCATGTAACTGCTCGAGCGTCATTGAGTCCATCAAACTGATCATGCTTAGCCCATAATGGTAGTTTGGGCTGCGTTGAAACGCCGACTCCGCCCCCCTCCCAGCGGCGAATCAAGTCAGCACCAAACTCCATCTGATGTTGGGCAAAACCTTCTAGAGCGTCGGAAACGACCTCTACAAGGTTTGCATAATCAGCTCGATTTGGCCTACCGGATCTCTGCCCGCTCACCAGGGCTCTCAAATTTTGGCGAAAACCTAAAAGCCTCTGATGAGCGGAGGGATTCGGTAGGGGACCCGGATTATCCTGAGCCGATACATGAGGGACAGGAGGGCTGGCGCTGGCGATCTGTTCCGGTTCCGCCTCAGGAGGTTGTTCAGGCTCCCGAGTGACGGTGGCAGTTCTGTAGGAAAAAAATAAGGAAAGTTAGGAATTGTTCTTTAAATAAAACATCCATGTTCTATGCTATGTCTACCGTATACCATAGGGGACTGGCCAAAACAGGGGAGCCAAACACTCCGCTGTCTCAGACAGCCCCTTACACTCAGACGGAGAGAATAGTTGTCCCTCTGACCATAAGGGACTGGCCAAAACAGGGGAGCCAAATGCTCCGCTGTTTCAGACAGCCCCTCACGCTCAGACGGAGAGAGCAGTTGCCCCTCTGACTGTAGGGGGCTGGCCAAAACAGGGGAGCCAAACATTCCGCTGTATCAGACAGCCCCTTACACTCAGACGGAGAGAATAGTTGTCCCTCTGACTGTAGGGGACTGGCCAAAACAGGGGAGCCAAACACTCCGCTGTCTCAGACAGCCCCTTACACTCAGACGGAGAGAATAGTTGTCCCTCTGACTGTAGGGGACTGGCCAAAACAGGGGAGCCAAACACTCCGCTGTCTCAGACAGCCCCTTACACTCAGACGGAGAGAACAGTTGTCCCTCTGACTGTAGGGGAATGGCCAAAACAGGGGAGCCAAACACTCCGCTGTCTCAGACAGCCCCTTACACTCAGACGGAGAGAACAGTTGTCCCTCTGACTGTAGGGGACTGGCCAAAACAGGGGAGCCAAACACTCCGCTGTCTCAGACAGCCCCTTACACTCAGACGGAGAGAACAGTTGTCCCTCTGACTGTAGGGGACTGGCCAAAACAGGGGAGCCAAACACTCCGCTGTCTCAGACAGCCCCTTACACTCAGACGGAGAGAACAGTTGTCCCTCTGACTGTAGGGGACTGGCCAAAACAGGGGAGCCAAACACTCCGCTGTCTCAGACAGCCCCTTACACTCAGACGGAGAGAACAGTTGTCCCTCTGACAGTAGGGGACTGGCCAAAACAGGGGAGCCAAACACTCCGCTGTCTCAGACAGCCCCTTTACAAAAAAATGTTTAACAGTTGTTAAAAATGTTTACCTTCTTGGTGCCATCGCCCTTCGTAGGAACCCCAGGGCCGCCGTATGGATTTATGGGGTCCCTGTGGTTCCTCCGGAGACATCCGGGGCCTGAACCTCCTTGTTATAATCCCTCCTGAAGCGGTCCCGGATAGATCGCCAACGCGTTGTAACCTGTTTGACTATAGAAAAAAACATAAAAAATTAAATCAGCATGATGAAAGGAAAAGAACAATATTAATGTATTAAAATACATATTGCTTTACTTACCATATTTTTCCTGAGCCGACGCATTTAGATCCCCCGAGGTCTCAAAAACTTCCTCACAGATGTCCCTCCAGAGCCGCTGGGTCAGATTATGATCAGCGTGGTGGCGGTCGGAGTGGTCCCATAATGCTGGACGCGCCTCCACCAGTTGGATGAGGAGCAGGTTATCTATGGTAGGAACCCCGAACTCCTCATCTTCCCTGGTGGAGCCTACGGAACCCTGAAAAAAAGGAAATACAAAATTAAATATTAATCCTAATACAAAATGCAAATTAAAACTACTTAATTCAAGACTTACACGTCTACGACCGCCACGCTCATTCCTGCGGACTCTGGAGGCGACTGGGGGATCCTCGCTGGCGGCTCTAGGTGCAGATTGCTGAAACAAACATTATTTTTTTTTTTTTTATATATATATTTAAATAAAAAAAATAATTATATATATATATATATATATATATATATATATACAGGGAGTGCAGAATTATTAGGCAAGTTGTATTTTTGAGGATTAATTTTATTATTGAACAACAACCATGTTCTCAATGAACCCAAAAAACTCATTAATATCAAAGCTGAATATTTTTGGAAGTAGTTTTTAGTTTGTTTTTAGTTTTAGCTATTTTAGGGGGATATCTGTGTGTGCAGGTGACTATTACTGTGCATAATTATTAGGCAACTTAACAAAAAACAAATATATAACCATTTCCATTATTTATTTTTACCAGTGAAACCAATATAACATCTCAACATTCACAAATATACATTTCTGACATTCAAAAACAAAACAAAAACAAATCAGTGACCAATATAGCCACCTTTCTTTGCAAGGACACTCAAAAGCCTGCCATCCATGGATTCTGTCAGTGTTTTGATCTGTTCACCATCAACATTGCGTGCAGCAGCAACCACAGCCTCCCAGACACTGTTCAGAGAGGTGTACTGTTTTCCCTCCTTGTAAATCTCACATTTGATGATGGACCACAGGTTCTCAATGGGGTTCAGATCAGGTGAACAAGGAGGCCATGTCATTAGATTTTCTTCTTTTATACCCTTTCTTGCCAGCCACGCTGTGGAGTACTTGGACGCGTGTGATGGAACATTGTCCTGCATGAAAATCATGTTTTTCTTGAAGGATGCAGACTTCTTCCTGTACCACTGCTTGAAGAAGGTGTCTTCCAGAAACTGGCAGTAGGACTGGGAGTTGAGCTTGACTCCATCCTCAACCCGAAAAGGCCCCACAAGCTCATCTTTGATGATACCAGCCCAAACCAGTACTCCACCTCCACCTTGCTGGCGTCTGAGTCGGACTGGAGCTCTCTGCCCTTTACCAATCCAGCCACGGGCCCATCCATCTGGCCCATCAAGACTCACTCTCATTTCATCAGTCCATAAAACCTTAGAAAAATCAGTCTTCAGATATTTCTTGGCCCAGTCTTGACGTTTCAGCTTGTGTGTCTTGTTCAGTGGTGGTCGTCTTTCAGCCTTTCTTACCTTGGCCATGTCTCTGAGTATTGCACACCTTGTGCTTTTGGGCACTCCAGTGATGTTGCAGCTCTGAAATATGGCCAAACTGGTGGCAAGTGGCATCTTGGCAGCTGCACGCTTGACTTTTCTCAGTTCATGGGCAGTTATTTTGCGCCTTGGTTTTTCCACACGCTTCTTGCGACCCTGTAGACTATTTTGAATGAAAAACTTGATTGTTCGATGATCACGCTTCAGAAGCTTTGCAATTTTAAGAGTGCTGCATCCCTCTGCAAGATATCTCACTATTTTTGACTTTTCTGAGCCTGTCAAGTCCTTCTTTTGACCCATTTTGCCAAAGGAAAGGAAGTTGCCTAATAATTATGCACACCTAATATAGGGTGTTGATGTCATTAGACCACACCCCTTCTCATTACAGAGATGCACATCACCTAATATGCCTAATTGGTAGTAGGCTTTCGAGCCTATACAGCTTGGAGTAAGACAACATGCATAAAGAGGATGATGTGGTCAAAATACTCATTTGCCTAATAATTCTGCACGCAGTGTATATATATATACATACAGTGGGATGCGAAAGTTTGGGCAACCTTGTTAATCGTCATGATTTTCCTGTATAAATCATTGGTTGCTACGATAAAAAATGTCAGTTAAATATATCATATAGGAGACACACACAGTGATATTTGAGAAGTGAAATGAAGTTTATTGGATTTACAGAAAGTGTGCTATAATTGTTTAAACAAAATTAGGCAGGTGCATAAATTTGGGCACTGTTGTCATTTTATTGATTCCAAAACCTTTAGAACTAATTATTGGAACTCAAATTGGCTTGGTAAGCTCAGTGACCCCTGACCTACATACACAGGTGAATCCAATTATGAGAAAGAGTATTTTAGGGGGTCAATTGTAAGTTTCCCTCCTCTTTTCATTTTCTCTGAAGAGTAGCAACATGGGGGTCTCAAAACAACTCTCAAATGACCTGAAGACAAAGATTATTCACCATCATGGTTTAGGGGAAGGATACAGAAAGCCGTCTCAGAGATTTCAGCTTCTGTTTCCACAGTTAGGAACATATTGAGGAAATGGAAGACCACAGGCTCAGTTCAAGTTAAGGCTCGAAGTGGCAGACCAAGAAAAATCTCGGATAGACAGAAGCGACGAATGGTGAGAACAGTCAGAGTCAACCCACAGACCAGCACCAAAGACCTACAACATCATCTTGCTGCAGATGGAGTCACTGTGCATCGTTCAACCATTCGGCGCACTTTACACAAGGAGATGCTGTATGCGAGAGTGATGCAGAGGAAGCCTTTTCTCCGCTTGAGGTGGGCTAAAGCCCATTTGGACAAGCCAGCTTCATTTTGGAATAAGGTGCTGTGGACTGATGAAACTAAAATTTATTTTTTTGACCATAACAAGGGGCGTTATGCATGGAGGAAAAAGAACACAGCATTCCAAGAAAAACACCTGCTACCTACAGTAAAATATGGTGGTGGTTCCATCATGCTGTGGGGCCAGTGCAGGGACTGGGAATCTTGTCAAAGTTGAGGGACGCATGGATTCCACTCAGTATCAGCAGATTCTGGAGACCAATGTCCAGGAATCAGTGACAAAGCTGAAACTGCGCCGGGGCTGGATCTTTCAACAAGACAACGACCCTAAACACTGCTCAAAATCCACTAAGGCATTTATGCAGAGGAACAAGTACAATGTTCTGGAATGGCCATCTCAGTCCCCAGACCTGAATATAATAGAAAATCTGTGGTGTGACTTAAAGAGAGCTGTCCATGCTCGGAAGCCATCAAACCTGAATGAACTAAAGATGTTTTGTAAAGAGGAATGGTCCAAAATACCTTCAACCAGAATCCAGACTCTCATTGGAGCCTACAGGAAGCGTTTAGAGGCTGTAATTTCTGCAAAAGGAGGATCTACTAAATATTGATTTTATTTCTTTTTTGTGGTGCCCAAATTTATGCACCTGCCTAATTCTGTTTAAACTATTATAGCACACTTTCTGTAAATCCAATAAACTTCATCTCACTTCTCAAATATCACTGTGTGTGTCTCCTATATGATATATTTACCTGACATTTTTTATCGTAACAACCAACGATTTATACAGGAAAATCATGACGATTAACAAGGTTGCCCAAACTTTCGCATCCCACTGTATATATATATGTAAGTATATATATATATATATATATATATATATATACTTACTTCTTGACAGCCCCGGTCCGGGCTTGGTCCACCTCCCCTGGACGCTGGTGATGCAGCAGGTGAGCCGGCCCTGGCAGGTGAGCCGGCCACAGATGGAGAGCCCTCCGCAGATGATGATGAAGAAATCTATAATAAGAGCACATACTGATTAATGCAACGAATCAAACAGTACAAACTCCAAGCGTTGATTTTATACTTACCGGCCACTCAATACACCAGCGCCTTCTGGGTGGGTTTTTCCAGTCAATTTTTGACTTCTTTGATGACATCTGTAGGCAACAGAATACCAGACAAAATGCAGATAACGTTAAACGAACTTGTTTAGAGCACTATTTCCACATATATCAACATTTATTTTTTATTTTTTTATAATACTTACTTTTTAAAATATAGTTTGGTGCTTGCCCACCGCAGAACTTTCTTATTTCCAATGATTTTTTTTTTTTTTGGAACGACCCTAATAATAAAATGATTAAAAAAATTAATCCGACAGGAGCCATAATCCCCCCGAGTGCCATAAACACCCCCAGAGACAGCAGCCCCGCATAGTGCCAGCAGCCCCCCCATAGTGCCAGCAGCCCCCCACAGTGACATCAGCCCCCCAGTTCCAAACAACCTTCCCACAGTGCCCTCAGCCCCCCCAATGCCAGCCACACACACCCCCGCAGTGCCAGCAGCAACCACAGTTCCAGCCACATAAACCCCGCCAGTGACAGACGCACCGCACAGTTCCAGCCACATAAACCCCGCCAGTGCCAGAAGCACCGCACAGTTCCAGCCACAAACACCCCTGCAGTGCCAGAAGCACTGCATTCACAGTTCCAGCCACAAACACCCCTGCAGTGCCAGCAGACCCCCCAATTCCAGCCACACACACCCCCGCAGTGCCAGCAGCAACCACAGTTCCAGCCACATAAACACCGCCAGTGCCAGAAGCACCGCACAGTTCCAGCCACAAACATAATCGCAGTGCCAGCAGACCCCCCCAGTTCCAGCCACACCCCCCCCAGTGCCATCAGCCCCCCCAGTGCCAGAAGCCCCCCATAAAGGCAGCCTCCACCACCAGTGCCAGCAGCCCCCACTGTTCCAGACACACACACCCCTTCCCAAGTGCCAGCAGCCCCCCCCACCCTAGAAATAGATAGAAAAAAAAGAAAGATATACAAACAGACAAAACTTCACTTACCAGTCTCACCAAGTCGACAATCCAAAATGGCCGACGATGAGGGGGAGGGACAGGAAGTTACTGGTCATGCGCAGAGACGTGAACGGTTTCTAACGGATCCGTGTCAAAGCGGAGCCAAGACAAACCGATCCGTCCCCATTGACTTTCATTGTAAGTCTGGACGGATCCGTTTGGCTCCGCACGGCCAAGCGGACACGAAAACGCTGCAAGCTGCGTTCGGATGTCCGCTTGCTGAGCGGAGCGGAGGCTGAACGCTGTCAGACTGATACATTCTGATCGGATCCGCATCCACTCAGAATGCATTGGGGCCGTACGGATGCGTTCGGGGCCGCTTGTGAGAGCCTTCAAACGAAGCTCACAAGCGGAACCCCGAACGCAAGTGTGAAAGTAGCCCAAGAGGATACATTATTTACTTCACCAAATATATTAATATCTACTGTAAACATTCTGTTTAGTTAGGTCATAGTCTAGTGTAAATGTTGCCACCAGTCAGTCCACGGTCTTGTGTAAACACCCTTACCAGTTAGTCCACGGACTAGTGTAAACACCTCCACCAGTCAGTCCACAGTCTTCTAGTATAAACACCTCCACCAGTCAGTCCACAGTCTAGTGTAAACACATCCACCAGTCAGTCCACAGTCTTCTAGTATAAACACCTCCACCAGTCAGTCCACAGTCTAGTATAAACACCTCCACCAGTCAGTCCACAGTCTTCTAGTATAAACACCTCCACCAGTCAGTCCACAGTCTAGTGTAAACACATCCACCAGTCAGTCCACAGTCTTCTAGTATAAACACCTCCACCAGTCAGTCCACAGTCTAGTATAAACACCTCTACCAGTCAGTCCACAGTCTTCTAGTATAAACACCTCCACCAGTCAGTCCACAGTCTAGTGTAAACACATCCACCAGTCAGTCCACAGTCTTCTAATATAAACACCTCCACCAGTCAGTCCACAGTCTAGTATAAACACCTCCACCAGTCAGTCCACAGTCTTCTAGTATAAACACCTCCACCAGTCAGTCCACAGTCTAGTATAAACACCTCCACCAGTCAGTCCACAGACTTCTAGTATAAACACCTCCACCAGTCAGTCCACAGTCTAGTGTAAACACATCCACCAGTCAGTCCACAGTCTTCTAGTATAAACACCTCCACCAGTCAGTCCACAGTCTAGTATAAACACCTCCACCAGTCAGTCCACAGACTTCTAGTATAAACACCTCCACCAGTCAGTCCACAGTCTAGTATAAACACCTCCACCAGTCAGTCCAAAGTCTTCTAGTATAAACACCTCCACCAGTCAGTCCACAGTCTAGTGTAAACACATCCACCAGTCAGTCCACAGTCTTCTAGTATAAACACCTCCACCAGTCAGTCCACAGTCTTGTATAAACACCTCCACCAGTCAGTCCACAGACTTCTAGTATAAACACCTCCACCAGTCAGTCCACAGTCTAGTATAAACACCTCCACCAGTCAGTCCACAGTCTAGTGTAAACACATCCACCAGTCAGTCCACAGTCTAGTGTAAACACATCCACCAGTCAGTCCACAGTCTAGTATAAACACTGCTGTTGGTCAGTCCACATTGTAGTGTAAATGCTGCTGCCAGTTAGTCCATAGTCTAGTGTAAACACTATTGCTTATCACTAGACCATGTGGCCATATCCTTAGTGTTGCCACCGGTTAGTCCACAGTTGAGTGTAAACACCTCCACTGGTTAATCCACAGTTGAGTGTAAACGCTGCTGCCGGTTAGTCCATAGTCTAGTGTAAATGTTGCTGAGAGTCAGTCCACAATCTAGTCTAAACACTACTGCCAGTCAGTTCATAGTCTGGTGTAAACACTGTCACCCGTCAGTTCCCAGTCTAGTGTAAATGCTGATGCTGGTCAGTCTACAGTCTAGTGTTAACGCTGCTGCCAGTCAGTTCACAGTGTAGCGTAAATGCTGCAGCCAGTAAGTCTATAGTCTAGTTTAAATACTGCTACGAGTCATTCACCAGTCTATTGTAAGCACTCCTGCTGGTTTGTCCATAGGCTAGAGTAAGTGCTGCCAGTGGTCAGTCAGTCCACTTTTATCATGCGTACTTAAAATGTATTGCCCTTTAAGAATCTATAGTGGCCTAATTAAAATATACAATGCTTTTGCATAGATTGAGAATGAAGACATGCTTTGTAAATCCATCTAAAGGAATATTAGCTCGGCAAGGCAATAGATAACCCCTAATACAATGTGCCCCAATTAGGAATTATTGATAATGTGATATAAGTTGTTTGTGCCAATGTAACACAGTCGAGTGAATTTATCGTTTCCTCCATTCCAATTTTGTTGCATATTAAGGTCACAAACACTGTGTTTGCAAATTTGTAAACATCACTAGCGACAAATTTTGTCAGAAATGGCATTTTTATTCCGCCCTCTCCACTTTCCTAAAAAAGGGGCATGGCAAGGGAGGGTGCAGGCCTAGCAGGCCCCACAAAATGTATCTTCATTTATGCCAGTTTTCTGGTGCAAATTAAGACAGAGGTCTACAGTAGCTTGCAGCTGCCATAGATTTTATTGTGGTGCACTGACGCCGAAAGGCTTGAAACACTGGCCTTTGATAAATCTTCCCCAGTATGTATTTTTCTGAGAGGAATATCTTGCAGTGTAGGAAATATAGTATATCTTTCTAATGGCGTCAGCAGTGCTGTATTGCAGCATTGTCCATCTGTGACCCTGGCTCCCACTCCTGTACATGCTATGACAGTCTCCATAGTCCTCACCTCTCCAGAGTAGTGATTATATACTTTGAACCAGAGGGGTTTACCATGCCACTGCCGCTGGCTGCCTAGATCCTGGAATACACTGCAAAATACAGAGAGGAGGAGAAGAGTACTGTATCTGCATGTGTCTGAACTGCTGCCTGATCTACTTATCTGTTAGAGTGTCTGTAGCTTTACCACTTCACTGGCAAGCATGGCGCCGCACAGGACTCGAGCACTCCGATGTGCATGCAAGAGAGGTGGAGACTGAGGAGAGAGAAGACTGACTGCCATGGACAGCTGTGCTCCGTATTGTCCCGGTTGCACCCCTGATCCCCGGGTCCGCAAAAAAAAAACGGAAGTTACTCTGTGTGCATTCCGTGTCCGCATTTCTGTTCCGCAAAAAAATAGAACATGTCCTATTATTGCCTGCATTACGGACAAGGATAGGACTGTTTTTTTAGTGGCAAGGTGTTCCGTTTCGCAAAATACAGAATGCTCATGGACATCATCCGTATTTTTTGTGGATCCGTTTTTTGCGGACCGCAAAATACATACGGTCGTGTGCATGAGGCCTTATGCTGACGAAACAACTGGTTTGCATGAGTGACATGGTGGAATTTAAGTATGGTCCCTAATCAAAGGTACCTTACCATTGTGATTCTCCAAATCTTGAAATTGCCTCCAGGGGTAAGGAAATGTTCCTTAAGGCTGGATTCACAGGTCCGTTGAACACGATCTGTGTGATACCGGCCTGGATTTCTTCTGAGTGCAGGAGCGCACGGCGTCATTGGTTGCTATGACGCCGTGTGCTTACTGCTGCTGCCGCAGTACAGTAGTACACTGGTATGTTCTATACCAGTGCATTACTGTACTGCGGCGGCAGCAGGAAGCGCACGGCGTCATAGCAACCAACATGTGAATCCAGCCTAAGAGAGGAGACACGCTATGTAATGTGGCATATAAAGCCTCTTCTTACCAACTCCCAGTAACGTCTTTTATTTTATTGTAAAAGCTCTAGGATTTGCCCCTTACAATCTATGGTTACAAGTTATCCAATAACAGTTTGCCACGTATTAAACAGTGTGCCATATGGAAGTGGTTAGCATTGCATTTGAAGCTAAGAATTCCTTTTTCTGAATGTATGCGATGCTGTATATAATGGAGACCCCTAGTCTATAAATGCAGGTTAAATTAGCATTGATAGGTATATTCTGTGTCTAGTAATAATAGTAATAATAATAATTAGTGCCCAATGACATTGCAGTCATAAGTCAGCTGTATTCATGAGAATAGGGCTCTCACCGCCCCGTCCACCCCTCTCACTGGTGATTGGAAGCTAACTATGTATCTGCATCAGAGGCGTATCTAGTGAAAATGGCGCCTATGGCAAGCACTGTAACTGCGCCCCTGTCAAAATATTTTAAACCCATCTTTCAGATAACCTTAACAAAAAAAAAAAACACGATAGCTCTTTTGTAGAACCCCCATAAAAACTTACAGTTACTTGACTTGGCCCTTGGGGATCTCGGACGCCACTTCAACACTTTGGCCGGGGGCTCGGCGGAGCTGATGTTGTGCTTTAACCTAATGAGAAAGATTTCATAATAAGGATTTGGAGAAAGGGCAGAGGGATAGCAGAGCAGGGAGAGGCTGGTGCTGCTACTAGGGGGTCATACCATGGGGGAGTAATAAAGCCCACCATAATGCCCCCCCAGTAGTAATAATTCTCCTTATAATATGCAAAACATTTGTAATGCCCCCAGTTGAGCTAATGTTCCCATAATGTGCCAATATAAAATACCCCTTCTCAGTGCCCCCGTAGATGACCCCCATAGTGCCCCCCCCTTCCCCATAGTACCCACCATAATGTGTCCCAGTATAAAATGCCCCTATACAGAGCCCCCATATAAAATATCTTCTTTTTTAGCCTCAGTAGATGCCCCTATAGTGCCCCCCAATAATCTGCAGTAAGATGTGCCCCCATAGATGCCCCCAATCATGTGCCAGTAATAAGAGCCCCCCCACCATCATGTGCCAGTAGCCAGAGCCCCCCCATATCATGTCAGTAGCCAGAGCCCCCCCATATCATGTGTCAGTAGCCAGAGCCCCCCATATCATGTGCCAGTAGCCAGAGTGCCCCCAATCATGTGCCAGAAATAAGAGCCCCCCCACCATCATGTGCCAGTAGCCAGAGCCCCCCATATCATATGCCAGTAGCCAGAGCCCCCCCATATCATGTGCCAGTAGCCCCCCTTATGTGCCAGTAGCCCCCCTATGTGCCAGTAGCCCTCCTTATCATGTGCCAGTAGCCCCCCTTATCATGTGCCAGTAGCCCCCTTATCATGTGCCAGTAGCCCCCCTTATCATGTGCCAGTAGCCCCCCTTATCATGTGCCAGTAGCCCCCCATATCATGTGCCAGTAGCCAGAGCCCCCCCCATATCATGTGCCAGTAGCCAGAGCCCCCCCCCACCATCATGTGCCAGTAGCCAGAGCCCCCCCATATCATGTGTCAGTAGCCAGAGCCCCCCCATATCATGTGTCAGTAGCCAGAGTGCCCCCATATCATGTGCCAGTAGCCAGAGTGCCCCCATATCATGTGCCAGTAGCCCCCCATATCATGTGCCAGTAGCCCCCCTTATCATGTGCCAGCCCAGTAGTCCCCCCTTATCATGTGCCAGCCCAGTAGTCCCCCCTTATCATGTGCCAGCCCAGTAGTCCCCCCTTATCATGTGCCAGCCCAGTAGCCCCCCTTATCATGTGCCAGCCCAGCCCAGTAGTCCCCCCTTATGTGCCAGCCCAGTAGCCCCCCTTATGTGCCAGCCCAGTAGCCCCCCTTATCATGTGCCAGCCCAGTATTGTACCTATATAAAAAAATAAAAAAAAATAATACACTTATACTTACCTCCAGCAATGCGATGCGATGCAGGCCACCTCTTCCGTCTGTGTGTCCCTCGCTATACGGCTCAGGCGACGCGATGACGTCATCGCGCCATCACCGGCCTCTGATAGGCTGCCAGCACTAAGCCGGCAGCCTATCAGAGGAACAGGAGGGGACACACCTCTCCCTCCTCTGCCGCAGCACAGACAGGCATCTGTATTGCCGTCCTGAGGACGGCAATACAGATGACTATGGAGATGAGCGCTTCCGCAATGGAGGCGCTCATCTCCTGCTCTGCCCTGCCGCCGGCCGCGGCCGCCCCCACTTGTCACCAGGGCCGCAGCGCTGGGGTGCGGGGCCCGGGCACCCACTGCACCCCGTGTAGGATCGGCCCTGGTCGCCCCCCCCCGCTTGGCGCCTATGGCACTAGCCATGGCTGCCATAGCTTGGATACGCCACTGATCTGCATGTATACAGTGCAGACATCAATCACGGCTGACAGCGCAGAGGAAGTGGCAGTGCATTTTCCGTGAATACCGCAGACTCAGTATCAGTCCTTATTATTCTTTGAGCTAGTTTGGCTAATAGCGTCATGTATCTGTTCCTATAATTTGCCGTCCTAAGGCAGAATAGCATAATACCATTAATTTTCCTTGAAATTGATAGATAAAAACTGCCCAATTTCCCCACTCTCAGCTCTCAAGACCGCACTAAAAGACCAGACTGCTATTCTGTTCTAACCTAATGGAGAGGACTCATGTGCGCATGCACAGCAGTCCTGACAATGTATTTTAATGCAGCTCTGAGCGCTGGCAGTGGGGCAACGGGGGGCAGTATGGAAATAAAACATAGCAATCTTGACTTCGTATGTGCAGTACTACTCATGTATTACGGTAGATGGATAAAATCGGGTGACAGGTTCCCTTTAATCCCTTAGTGACCACCCATACGTGTTTTTACAGTGGTCACTAAGGGGCCTTGGGCTGGAGCACTGCCTTTATACGGCGGCACTTCAGCTTAAGTTAGCGATAAAATCAAGCGCTGTAGCTCCGTGCCCGCAGCTACCAAAGGTAGTTGAGGGCTCGGGGCAGTGATCAGAGACCGTGACAAGCGGTCTCTCATCACGTGATCGCCGTGATACACTTTATCACTGCGATCACAGAAAATGCCAGCAGCGGAGCTGCCCGCACTAAACTTTCTCCCTCCTTTCATGTAAGAGAGGAGGGAGAAAGTCTCCGGTGCAGCGATCGGGTCCCCCAGCGCTTCTGGCCCTAAGCTGGGTCCCAATCCTCACCCCCCAGCCCCCCTTACCCTCAAGAAAGATGGCGGCGGCGCCTCGGCGCATGCGCAGACTGAAAGCCGGCCGCCGCCGCTCACCGCTGCTCACCGCAGCTCTCAGTAAGGTCTCTCTCCTCAGGAGAGGAGAGAGAAGTTCAAATTATGCCCCGATCGGGTCCCCCAGCACCCCGATTTAATCAGATGTGTTAAATAAAGTTATTAGGGCTCCCCCACATCTAAATAAATAAAATAAAAAGTTCAAATTTTTTGTAAGTGCAGCCAAAAAAAAAAGAAAAGATGTGGAAATATATTTCTGATAAAAATATTGAATAGTATTTATGTATTTATGTGAAATATTTAGAGCCTACAATAACCCAAAAACTGAACCTCACTCCCCAACTTACTGCAACTTGTACAAAAAAAGAGCAAGGATTTAACAAGGTAAAAAAATCATCCATTGCTGGGACGCTGTGAATAAGAGCTAGGTAGTTGTTCAACACTAGGGGACAGCAATTGCACCTGCAACCACTCCAATATTCACAGCTTCTGTTAATTGTCTGTTACCTGCTGTATATGGTCACATTATCCCCCAATGTGATTCTCCACATTGCAGAGCCCTTTTGTGGCCCAGTCTCCATGTTCTGTCCCTTTTGAGTCTCACCTGTAATGATTATGTGATTTATATTGAATAAAATGAGATTTTTTTACCTTGTTAAATCCTTGCTCTTTTTGTGTACATGTATGTGAAATATTGCAGTTGAAAATAGGAAAATGTGCCAATTTTTACAAATTTGCATAAATTTGCACTTTTTTAAATAAAGATACACATATTTTATAAGTAGAATTTTACCACCTAAGTAAAATACAATATGTGACGAGGAAAACAATGTCAGAATTATTTTGATGAGCAAGTTATTCTAAGCTAAAATGACACGTCAGATTTCCAAAATTTGGCTTGGTCATTAAGGCCCAAACAGGCTTGGTCACTAAAGGGTTAATGAGTGTATATATAGCTGTATGTGTAGTATACAGTATCAGACCCAGGGGAAAACACTGTGCATTGTATACCATGAAACACAGGATTCTTTTGCAAATATATTTTGTATGTACCATATGTATCCAGCTGTATTTAAATAATGAAATACTTGGCAGCTTTTCAAGTTACTGTATATAAGGCAACGGTCACAGATTGTAGTTGCAGCACAAAGCGCTTAATGCAGCATGACATCCAACAAGGAAGAAAAGCATAAAATAAGGCTTAATATATTTGTTCCCTGTTGGATCTAAGGATCGTGCCAATTTTTGTTTTTGCATTTTTAGTTCCTATTTCCCCTCCCCCCCACCTTCCAAGAGCCACAGCTTTTTTAAGGGTGCTGTCCAGGCTCCTGATATTGATGACCTATCCCCAGGATAGGTGTTGTGGAAATTTTATTATGCAGACATTTTACTTTAAGATGTGTGTGTGTTTTTATAGTTTGTCATCTGTCTCCCTGTGTCTGATTTAGCCAAGGAGCGCTCTAGCAGAGGGTACTTTGGCTGAATCGGGACCAGTGGCAAAACCGTCAGTATGAAAACCTTCTCATTGGCTTGGAGACATATCTGCTTTTAAGACATGCATATCTGCCTTGTCGGTATACTAGTACCGTATACTGACAATAGCCGTAGCAATGTCTCGCAGATAATTTTAAACCTATGGGAACCAGTAGAATGATCTTTATTAGATACTGATTACCTTTGAGCAATATTGAATGAGGTCCATGCTGACAGTGATGGGGGGTGGGCGGCCATCTGGCTGATCGGACAATGGACATGACTCATCCTTCCTTATACAGGGATGGGGCGTGTGCATTGTCTGCCCGGCCACATTGATTGCCCCGCCCTGTCCTTTGACATCACTTCCTGTATCCTTGTCTTGGGCCAGCACCTTTTACACCTTTTGTTAGTAAATAAAGGTGAGCAGACTGAGAAGGGCGGAGGAGTGGCTCAGAATTTTCAACCAAGATGGTAACACTTGGGTTTGTCTCTGACTGGGGCTGAGAGAAGGGATACACCTTTTTCCTTACACAAACTTTGATGAAGCAGATTACAACTATTATTATTTACCACAACATAGGTTATTAATATCTGATTTGTGAGGGCTTAACGGTCTGCTTCCCCACTAATCAGCTGTTCCCTGCAGTCTCTGGCACTGGAACTAGCACTTTAAAGCCTTAGGCCTCATGCACACGACCGTTGTTTGCATCCGTGGCCGTTGTTCCGTTTTCCGTGATTTTCTGCGGACCCGTTGACTTTCAATGGGTCCGTTGAAAACTCGGAAAATGCACCGTTGTTCATCCGCGGCCGTGATCCGTGTTTCCTGTCCGTCAAAAAAATATGACCTGTCCTATTTTTTTGACGGACAACGGTTCACGGACCCATTCAAGTCAATGGGTCAGTGAAAAAACACGGATGCACACAAGATTGGCATCCGCGTCCGTGATCCGTGGCCATTGGCAACTTTCACACAGACGGATCGCAGATTCGTGAAAACTCATATCCGACAGTATATTCTAACACAGAGGCGTTCCCATAGTGATGGGGACGCTTCAAGTTAGAATATACTGAGAACTGTGTACATGACTGCCCCCTGCTGCCTGGCAGCACCCGATCTTTTACAGGGGGCTGTGATCCGCACAATTAACCCCTCAGGTGCCGCACCTTAAGGGTTAATTGTGCGTATCATAGCCCCCTGTAAGAGATCAGGTCCTGCCAGGCAGGAGGGGGCAGACCCCCTCTCTCCCCAATATTATATTCATTGGTGGCCAGTGCGGCCTCCCCTCTCTCTCCCCCCCCAGTTAAAATCACGTTCCGAATCCCCCATCATTGGTGGCCAGTGCGGCCTCACATCTCCCCCCCCCCCTTGTTAAAATCACGTTCCGAATCCCCCATCATTGGTGGCCAGTGCGGCCTCACCTCTCCCCCCCTAGTTAAAATCACGTTCCGAATCCCCCATCATTGGTGGCCAGTGAGGCCTCACCTCTCCCCCCCTAGTTAAAATCCTGTTCCAAATCCCACATCATTGGTGGCCAGTGCGGCCTCACATCTCCCCCCCCTTGTTAAAATCACGTTCCGAATCCCCCATCATTGGTGGCCAGTGCGGCCTCACATCTCCATCCCCCTTGTTAAAATCACATTCCGAATCCCCCATCATTGGTGGCCAGTGCGGCCTCACCTTCCCCCCCCCCCTAGTTAAAATCACGTTCCGAATCCCCCATCATTGGTGGACAGTGCGGCCTCACCTCTCCCCCCCTAGTTAAAATCACATTCGGAATTCGGAACGTGATGGGGGATTCGGAACGTGATTTTAACTAGGGGGGGGGGGAGATGTGAGGCCGCACTGGCCACCAATGATGGGGGATTCGGAACGTGATTTTAACAAGGGGGGGGGAGATGTGAGGCCGCACTGGCCACCAATGATGGGGAATTCGGAACGTGATTTTAACTAGGGGGGGAGAGGTGAGGCCGCACTGGCCACCAATGATGGGGGATTCGGAACGTGATTTTAACTAGGGGGGCAAGAGGTGAGGCCGCACTGGCCACCAATGATGGGGGATTCGGAATGTGATTTTAACTGGGGGGGGGAGAGGTGAGGCCGCACTGGCCACCAATGATGGGGATTCGGAACGTGATTTTAACTAGGGAGGGGGGAGATGTGAGGCCGCACTGGCCACCAATGATGGGGGATTTGGAACGTGATTTTAACAAGGGGGGGGGGGGTGTGAGGCCGCACTGGCCACCAATGATGGGGAATTCGGAACGTGATTTTAACTAGGGGGGGGGAGAGGTGAGGCCGCACTGGCCACCAATGATGGGGGATTCGGAACGTGATTTTAACTAGGGGGGGGGGAGAGGTGAGGCCGCACTGGCCACCAATGATGGGGGATCCAGGACGTGATTTTAACTAGGGGGGGGGGAGATGTGAGGCCGCACTGGCCACCAATGATGGGGGATTCGGAACGTGATTTTAACAAGGGGGGAGATGTGAGGCCGCACTGGCCACCAATGATGGGGAATTCGGAACGTGATTTTAACTAGGGGGGGGAGAGGTGAGGCCGCACTGGCCACCAATGATGGGGGATTCGGAACGTGATTTTAACAAGGGGGGCAAGAGGTGAGGCCGCACTGGCCACCAATGATGGGGGATTCGGAACGTGATTTTAACTAGGGGGGGGAGAGGTGAGGCCGCACTGGCCACCAATGATGGGGGATTCGGAATGTGATTTTAACTAGGGGGGGGGGGAGAGGTGAGGCCGCACTGGCCACCAATGAATGTAATACAGGGGAGGGAGGGGGGGTCTGCCCCCTCCTGCCTGGCAGCACCTGATCTCTTACAGGGGGCTATGATACGCACAATTAACCCCTTAGGTGCGGCACCTGAGGGGTTAATTGTGCGGATCACAGCCCCCTGTAAGAGATCGGGTGCTGCCAGGCAGCAGGGGCAGTCATGTACACAGTTTGTAGGATATTCTAACTTGAAGCGTCCCCATCACTATGGGAACGCCTCTGTGTTAGAATATACTGTCGGATATGAGTTTCACGATCTAACTCAAATCCGATGGTATATTCTAACATAGACGCGTTCCCATAGTGATGGGGACGCTTCAAGTTAAAATATACCATCGGATTGGAGAAAACTCCGATCCTATGGTATATTAACTCCTGACTTTACATTGAAAGTCAATGGGGGACGGATCCATTTGCAATTGAACCATATTGTGTCAACGTCAAACGGATCCGTCCACATTGACTTGCATTGTAAGTCAGAACGGATCCGTTTGGCTCCGCACGGCCAGGCGAACACCAAAACGACTTTTATTTCATGTCCGTGGATCCTTCAAAAATCAAGGGAGACCCACAGACGAAAAAACGGTCACGGATCATGGACCAACAGAACCCTGTTTTGCGGACCGTGAAAAAATACTGTCGTGTGCATGAGGCCTTATTCACATGTCAGTGTTTTGGTCAGTTATTTCCATCAGTGATTGTGAGCCAAAACCAGGAGTGTAGGCCACACAGACATAAGGTATAAGGGAAAGTTTAGCGACTGTTCTGTGTTTAGAGCCGCACCTGTTTTTGGCTCAAAATCACTGATGGAAATCACTGACCAAACACTGACGTGTGAATGAGGCATAAATGGATCAGGAAACACAAAGTGTAGTGGAGTGTCAGGTCCTCACCGATCAGATATTAATGATCTATCCTGAAGATAGGCCATCAATATCAGGAGTCTAGAACACCTTTGATTTTCCATTCACACACGAGGGCTTATTTGTTGTGAACAAGTTGCACTTTTTAACGGCACCATTTAATTTACCATATCATGTATTGGCATGGGTAAAAAAAGCTTTTGTGGGGTGAAGTTGAAAAAAAATTTCATTAGGGTTTTAGGGGTTTTGTTTTTACAGTGTTCACTGTGCATTAAACAATGACACAATTACCTTATTCTGCGGTCAGTATGATTATGATGATATGAAATTTATATAGTTTTTCTTATGTTTTACTACTTTTAAAATAAAGACCTTTGAGAAAATGACTTTTTATGTTTTCATTCACAGATCAGCTTGAGGGCTTGTTTTTTGTGAAATATCTTCAATTGCATTTTATTTATCATAAAGTGGAGAGAATCTTAAGAAGCACCCCACTATGCGTGTTTGACCCAACAAAACATAGATTGTTGTTTAAAGGGTTTGTCTCACTTCAGCAAATGGCATTTATCATGTAGAGAAAGTTAATACAAGCCACTTACTAATATATTGTTATTATCCATGTTACATAGTTACATAGTTAATACGGTTGAAAAAAGACAAATGTCCATCAAGTTCAACCAAGGGATAGGTGGGGACGCGAATCCCAGAAGGAAGTGAGACTCAGATTTCTACACATTTTCATAAGCATTTATGTTTTTTACTTTTAAGAATTCGTCTAAACCCTTTTTAAAACTGTCCACTGTTCCTGCTGTGACCATGTCCTGAGGAAGCCTATTCCACAGATTCACCGTTCTTACAGTAAAGAAGCTTTGACGCTTCTGGAGACTGAACAATTCCTTCTCCAGTCGGAGGCAGTACCCCTTGTCTTTTGAGCACATTTTACATGGAACAGCTTTTTCGCCGTATATTTTGTGCGGCCCATTTATATATTTCTATAGGTTAATCATGTCCCCCCCTTAGACGTTCTTCTCAAGACTAAATAAATTCAATTCTTTTAATCTTTCTTCATAACTAAGACCCTCCATGCCCCTTATCAGTTTAGTCGCTCTCCTCTGTACTTTATCCAGCTGCAGAGCATCCTTTCTATGGACTGGTGCCCAGAACTGAACTGCATATTCCAGATGAGGCCGCACCAACGCTTTGTAAAGTGGTAGTATTACATCCCTGCCCCGCGAGTCCATGCCTCGTTTAATGCATGACAATATCCTGGTGGCCTTAGAAGCAGCTGATTGACATTGTATACTATAATTTAATCTACCATCCACAAGGACACCCAAATCCTTCTCTATAAGTGACTCTCCCAGTGTTACATCCCCTAGGACATATGAAGCACAGAGATTATTACTACCAAGATGCATAACTTTACATTTATCCACATTGAACCTCATTTGCCAAGTTGATGCCCAATCACTCAGAGTGTTCAGGTTGCTTCCTTGGCTGGCTGGATTCATTTCTCCATCACATTATACACTGCTCGTTTCTATGGTTACGACCACCCTGCAATCCATCAGCGTGGCCATGCTTGCACACTATAAAAAATAGCACCAGCCTATATGAGCTCCCACGTTCCTGGCCACCAGAGAGGCCGTAGCATTTTTTCCTATAGTGTGAAATCATGGCCACCGCTGATGGATTACAAGGTGGTCGTAACCATGGAAACAAGCAGTGTATAATTTGATGGAAAAATAAATCTAGCCAGCAAAGGAGGCAATATGGACAACAACAATATATTAGTAAGTGGTGTGTATTAATTTTCTCTACATAAGAAATGCCATTTGATGAAGTGAGACAACCCCTTTAAGTATTATGCACAAAATGCATAATGTTGAAATGCATGCAGTTAAATAACAGGGCTAAGAACATGGGTATATATATACATATATAGTATAGTATATATAGTATGGTCAGTTTATGCACAAACCGCTGTATGGTAATATCAATACCGTGTTTCAGTAACATGTGGAGTGAAAATCATTGTGTTTTATTTGTAACCCCAGGCTGCAATGTCCATATTTTCTATGGTTGGAGGGCCCCTTCTTGGATTGTTTTGTTTAGGAATGTTTTTACCGTTCTGCAATTCTTTGGTGAGTATTCTGTTTTCTAAGGGTATATGAAGATGGGATGGATATGCTGTGGAATTTCAGGTGGACAATTCACAGCATTTATAGTAGCTGCTAAGTGGATGAGATTTTAAAGGGTGGAGGTGGATTATTCCAAATGGTAAAACAGCAGCTTTGGGGAAATCAAATTCTCAAAAGCTGGTTTTCAAAATCTATTAGCAGAATACAGGAATTGTTTATGGTGCTGTATTCTGTGGATGAAGAAATATAGTACATGAGCTGTGACTATGGAATATCAGGTATCCTAATAAACCATTTGCTCTCTCAATTGACAAAATACAGGCTCATAGAAGTTAGGGGGCACCCATATTGGAGCTGAGTTGTGGCACCCAGAACGGAAGTTCCTGGTGGTTTGTTTCCCCTTCCGCTTCCATTCTATGGACATATTCCCCTTCCTTGTTTAGGCCTCATGCACATTCCTGTATTTTTGGTCCTCATCCGATTCACATTTTTTGCATACCCATTAATTTCAATGGGGCTGCAAAATATGTGGACAGCACAACGCGTGGTGAAAAAATATGGCATGCACATGGGTTGGATCCATGATTTGAGGACTGCAAAATGGATACAGTCGTGTGTATGAAGCAATAATAACAATGCAGTTCCTCAGGACAGGGGAGTCCTGCAAAGGTACTTGTCACTCAATAACAGTGAGTGGGATTAAGTCCCCCAGTAGCCACATGGTCTTTTTCTAGTGAACATATGCTTTTGACTTCTACTAATAAAAGGAATCATATACAGAGTAGATGTATGTAATTGCCCATCATACAAATTGATATATTAAAGTGGCTCCATAGTTATAGCTGCTGTTTAAATCATACTTTATGTTTTTAATTTAGGTAGAACTGGGTCTATAGTAGATGTCATCTTAAAGGAAATCTGTCAGCAGTTTTAACCATGCTAAACTGCTGACAGCAGTAAGTAGGGGCTGCGAAGAAAAGTACAAAAATATTTTTGTGAAGTTTTTTTTTTATCATCGGGAGTAATGTGAATATGAACTTTTATTCTGCTAGATTTTCCTTTTGCAATTGCTTTGGAGGCTAGGCTTTGCTGTGAAATGCTGTCTGTTCTCTGCATTGAGCTGCATCACAGTACCTCCCCTCTGTTCTGAGTGACAGTTATACTGGTCTGGTTGAATGCTACAGCTGTCACTCAGAACAAAGGGGAGAGGCTATAAAGCAGTTCAATGCAGAGAGTATTGAGCACTTCACACTGACACTCTGCCTTCTGGGCACTTAAGGACCACAATCTGGCTGAATAAAAGTTCATATTCACACTATTTCTGATGGTAAAAGCTACACAAAAGATATGTTTTCTGCTGCTCTCCTCAGCCCTCACCTAGTGCTGTCAGCAGTTTAGCATGGTCAAAACTGCTGACAGACTCCCATTAAATACAAAAGCTTTTTGCCAAGGAACAATAATCTAATTTAACATACAATTTTTCCCCACAATCTACAGGGGGCTATTGTAGGACTGCTTGTTGCGTTTTCTATATCTTTATGGGCTGGAATAGGAGCTCAGATCTACCCCCCACTACCTGAGAGTAGCAGACCTCTACCACTTTCGACTGTTGGTTGTGATTTCAGTGACACAGTTAACATCACGTCTGTTACTGAAATGACAGTAACAACATTTGTCACAGCGGTACAAGCTGAAACCAGTGAGAGGTGAGTCAGTAACATTGGTTTGATGGTTATGGTTTGATTTTTGTAATTCTATTTATTATTAATGACCTTGTTTCTACAATTTGCTGGAAAATTATATATCATTAATACAATTGTCATTATCCATGTAAGACACGTGTTCATATTCTTGTATCTTATTAGGCCAGTGCTTGCTGATTATTGGTATTCTTTATCGTACTTATACTTCAGCATCTTGGGGACCCTTTTGGTTTTCATTGTTGGTGCAGTTGTTAGTCTTCTGTCAGGTATGTATGAATTGGTAAATTGTTATAAAACTCAAATACTAAATACAAAGCAAAACACATACAATATTAGTTATAAAATTGCAGCGACCCCCCCTAGCTGGTGCAGAGGATGGGAGTGGTGCTGGGCCTGATGAAGTGTTGTGTCATGGTGTACTCCCTCAGGCTCCCTGGGGATCAATGCAGTAGTAATGTAGTATTGAAGAATGAGGCCAGAATTTTTACTACTGGTAATCAGGTGATGGATGTCTTAACTGTAGTCCCTAACCTTACAGCAGTGTCTTGAAAAGCTGAATGTAGCTGTTAACTTTACTGTTTGTCTTCTGAAGGATTCACTTGAGTCAAAATGTTGATTGTTCTCTCTGTAGGAGCAGGAGTTTAGACGTGCACTTCCTTCCTTCTGTGTTATTTAGAGATATTAGAAAAAATTGCGTAGAGGTTTCTTAAGATGCTAACCCTTCAGACACTGTTTTATTAGTAAGCTAGTTGGCACAGTTGCACCCTCTTAGTAGTTTCCTACTAAGAAACTACTGCATCTATTATTGCAAATGCTCCTTCAGTGGGTGTGAGTAATTCATATAATAAAGTGGGAGAGTAGCAGGCAATTTCATTCAGCAGAGTAGAGATTATGATGCCAACAAATTCATTAGTGTCTGTTAATCAATTTATTATAATTAAAGGGCAGGCCAAAGGTCTGACCTAATTTGATTTCCCTTGGTTTCCCAAGGCTCAAGTATGGTATATGTTTGATATCTGCCTTTCACAATTTTTACCCACAGTGAGGTTAATAGAAAAAAAGATTGCCACAAGTGCTAATTTCATACATAAATTAAGGCCAGGTTTACATGTTCCAACTGATGCATGTATCTGAAACCTCACCCACCCATGCGGGACAATACCCATATGATTTTTAAGGTAAAGCCATGGTGGGCCACATGCAGCAACTGGAAAACAAATAAACCTGGCCTAATGGGACTCCAGTATGAAATAGATCATGGGGTAGTTGAGTGTGTCAACAGTGCACCATAGTAAACAGACACTGGCGGCCAGCACAGGAGAGCTGGCATGGTGAGGGATTAATCAGGTAAGTAATGATCATTTTATGGCATTTATACTCGTGGTCCAATTTTTCTGATCTGGTAAACCTCTTTAATGGTTACTTTTTACATGTCCATATCTGGCATATGCTGTATTATATAGATAATTTAAGCTCTGTTCATATCATGAGTTCCGTATCTTTACAGGATCCATAACAGTGATATTATGATCCATTGGTCTCCGCTACTAATGTGTAATGGGTTCGATAGGTTTTTCTGATGGAAAAAACAAACACAAGTGTGATCAGAACATGTGTATTAGCTCTATCCCATCCGGTTTTATTACTTAAAGGGGTTGTCCCATCTGGACATTTATGGAATATCGATAGGATATGCTATAAATGTCAAATACCTGTCAGTCATACTTCTGGGACCTGCCTCTGTCTAAAAAATGAGGACCTGCCATGAATGAAGAGCACGCAGTGTATGTATAGTAAGTGCACTTGGCTATCTTTGGAAGTCCTATAGCAGTGAATGGAGAGGACATTGAACCTCTCCATTCAACACTATGGGACTTCTGAAAATAGCCAAGCCAGCGATTAGCTATTTTTGGAAATCCAATAACAGTGAATGGAGAGGACATCTCACATGCTACTTCTCCATTCAACACTATGTGAGTTCTGGGAATAATATATCTCCTTATGGAGAGCACCTAAGTGGCTTGAGAAGTCTTATACACCATGCAATGCTCCTCTCTAGAACTCTGGGAAAAGGGTATGAAAATGAGCTCTTAACAATCTCTGCCTCTAATGCTACCAGATGTAAGGTAGCTATCCTATAAGTCAATGTTGGACCTTTTAAATAGGCCTTGTGACATAATTTAGAAAACTAATTGGGGTCAATCGTCCCAAAACAGCTGTCTGCAGATGAGATGCAGGCTTAATTATTATCCAAGTCATGTCACTAGGCATGTTTAAAAGATCGAACATTGAGTTATAGGATAGCTACTTATAAATTGTTGTGTGGGCCATTCTTCTGGTGCAAGTAAGGCTACTGTCACGGCCATGGCTATGACCGTGACTCTTCAACCGCATGCGATTGTCAGCGGTTTTGTTTTGTTGTCAATCACAGGTGAGGGCAGTGGTATTTGCCTCACCTGTGGTTGCCGCTGACAACCCTTGCTTGTGGCAGCTTTCCTGCTGTGCATGCGGTTGCACCTAGCAACCCCTATGTTAGGTGTGTGTGTATTGTGTTCACTGTGTTTGTCTGTGTGCACTCTGTGTAGTGTGTTGTGTGCACTGACACTTTTCCTGCACTGTGGTTTCCCGTGGCAACGTTTGGCTGTCTGTACATGTGGTGGCAGTGTCCCGGCCTCTGGGCTATTCCCCAGGACACGGTTGCCACCCATGTCGTGGCCAGCGGCAACAACCACAGTGGGTTGCTACTGTTGGACACTTTCCCTTTAATGTTGTGTTTTCCCTTCCCGGGTGTTGGAAGGGTTAACTTCCTTCCCAGTGTGTGTGTGTGTCACTGGGTGTGTCCGACTGTGGGGTGTGGCTTCCTGGCCTATATAGCCTCAGTGTTAGCATGGCTCTGTGGGTTGTTTCAGCCATGCTTGCTGGAGCAGCCTCCTGTGTTACTATCTGCCAGTGAGAGCCACCCCTGTGGTCATAAAGATATTGTCCTTATGTTTATGTCTGCTGTGTGTTGATGTTGTATGTTATGTTCTGTTGGGACCTTTCTATGTGTTTGGTGCAGCTTACGGTTCTGGATTCCTGTTTGCGCAGGGATCCAGTCAGCAAGGCTGTGACAGGTTGGTGGAACTAATAGTTTGCCTGTCATTCCCGTAAGGCTGTATGAGTTCCCCTTTTCCCAACAGCTTGGCCATTGAGACTCCTGCTCCTCCGTGCCTAGGAGGAGTAGGTCGTCTTACCCTGACTCCTAGCGCAGGGACCGGACGGAGGGTGAGTTAGGGATCCGAGGTTCCTGCGCATGGAACCTCCTACCTTTAAGGTCGGCCCATGCAGTTAGGAGTTAGAGTCAGGGTAGGGACGCTGTAGGAGGTGTCCCGCTCCCTATCCTGTTCTCCTGGCCGAGTAGGCCTACAGCACATGGCAACGCACGGCTGAGGATTTTCCCCCATCCTCAGCCGTGACAGCTACTTTCACACTCGCGTTTGTGAGATCCGTTCAGGGCTCTCACAAGCAGTCCAAAATGGATCAGTTTTGCCCTAATGCATTCTGAATGGAAAAGGATCCGCTCAGAATGCATCAGTTTGCCTCCGATCATTCTCCATTCCGCTCTGGAGGCGGACACCAAAACGCTGCCTGCAGCGTTTTGCTGTCCGCTTGACGAAACTGAGACAACGTATTTAAAAGAAGAAATACTGCTACAAGAGGACATAGTTTTAAATTAGAGGGGCAAAGGTTTAAAAGTAATATCAGGAAGTATTACTTTACTGAGAGAGTAGTGGATGCATGGAATAGCCTTCCTGCAGAAGTGGTAGCTGCAAATACAGTGAAGGAGTTTAAGCATGCATGGGATAGGCATAAGGCCATCCTTCATATAAGAGAGGGCCAGGGGCTATTCATAGTATTCAGTATATTGGGCAGACTAGATGGGCCAAATGGTTCTTATCTGCCGACACATTCTATGTTTCTATGTTTCTCTGGAACAATAAAAAACGTATCCGTCTTCCATTGACTTTCAATGGAGTTCATGACGGATCCCTCTTGGCTATGTTACAGATAATACAAACTGATCCATTCATGACGGATGCAGGCAGTTGTATTATTGTAACTGATCCGTTTTTGCAGACCCATGACGGATCTGCCCAAAACGCGAGTGTGAAAGTAGCCTAATAAATTTATGTACACAATGTAACTGCCTGTATCTCAATTCAATAAGAGCAACTTGCTCCCTCATTGCCCTGCCACAACTGCTTTATTCAGTGATTGCTGGTGAATATAGATTAAAAAACATAAAAAAAAGTTCCTGCCTGTCAGCAGAGGTCTGCTCGCTATTTCACACTGGCTACTCCAATAATAAGTCAGTGTCGCTGAGACACTTGGCACCGGAAAGGACTCAGGGTTAGCAAGTCAAGCAGGAGAACATGATTCTGCTCCAAACAGGGCCGAGTCAGGCAACAGTGCTTGTATGCATAAGCACACATTAATTAATAAAGTTGGTTCAATCATTTGGTGCTGGTCAGCACAGGATCTAAGTGTCTAATGATGCCCATACAATATTGAATTAATTATTTTGGACAAGTGCCCTGAAATCTGTGCATATATGTTACAGGCGGATGGAAACAAAACATAAATCGTGACTATCTCTTTGGAAGACAAGATTGTGTACTTGTAGACATGCTCCGCTGCTTTAAGACCAACAAGGTAAGAAGAATAACTGTAAATTTTCAGTGTTTATTTAATAGCTATCTACAGTTATACACCCGTAATACCTTCCCTAATAAAGGAGAATACATAGCCAAAAATACTCCAAAATAGATCTTCAATGCTTAAAATTCAATGCTATCAATATTTCCGTATAGCAATTACTGCTTCATCCAAATTTTATGACATTGGGATAGGTTGAGCATCCTGATGCCCTAAGCCAATGTATGTACTCAATTTCTAGTAGGTCATCAGAAAATGACCTATTAATTAAAACATGTTTTTATGCTAAACATATTTTTTCTAGACTTTTTGATACCTTTTAACATTTTTCATGTCCCTATCTATATTTTTTTTTTTAATCCTAAAACCCTGGAATTTTCACACTGGCCACTAGACCTAAAATATGTTAAGATTTCCTGTTCTTTTTCGAACAGCCACATGGGCCATAGACATAATGATAGTAGACACTATTGACTTCTATCGGAGAGTTTCTAGGCATGCTCTGTGACCTGTGCTGAGATCAGGAGGGAGTAGATAAGCTGTGATATCACCTATTGTGAGTGGTGGATCCTGTGTTATCTATATAGAAGTGTTTTCTGTCATTGTAATTCTGCCTGGGATGTCAATGCAATGGCTACTGAAAAGTTACCTGTACAGAACAGGAAGTCTCAACGTATTATTAGGCCTAGTGGCCAGTGTAAATACTGCATGATTTTAGGTCATTTTATGATGATACATTACCTTTAATATGGTAACAACGTATCAAAAATGACAACTACAATACTTATTGTATATTATAGTAAGTTTCATTAATTTACATGTGCAAATGAAGAAATGTCTTAGTCGACAGGAGACAACTTCTTTAAGTGAAAGTGTTTATTCATAGATCCTTAACATATCTAAGAAGCGATGAGCAAATCTGTACAATTTGGAGTTCCTACTTTAATACAAACCCCTATTCAAACCGATTTGTCTTATATATCTCCATAAAAGTAAATTTGCTGTTGCTGAAACCCTAGTGTAGCGAATGTTCAGATTCACTCATCTCTCTATAATCCAGTTAATTTTTAAAAATATAATTTCATGTAGTTGTCATACATAAAAATATTTGTTATTTCTTTATTGTATAGAAAGAAAATATTGAAGTTTTAGAATGGAAGTCACATCCCGGTGAAGGACACGACAATCCCACATTTTCACAGGATGATATTAGTTTATCTCAAGTGAAATGAGGAGCAATGCCTGGAGGACTGTCATATTTGTGTATATTAGTTATTTGAACTGACACTAAAAAGGGTTAATCCTCTTGACATCCTCTGTAACATTGAAGATTTTTTTTTTGCTCATTTGGTGCCTAGGGACTAGATAAGTCTTGTATATACTGTCTAATAATAACAAAAACTTTTGGGTTGTCCCCATGAAATCTTCTACAAACAGCTGAGAATGGTAGAAAATATAGAAGAACTTTATAGTTTGGAGGGCACTCAATCAACTGGTGTCACATGGAAAAAATGAGGCTAAGGGTACTTTCACACTAGTGTTTTTCTTTTCCGGCGCTGAGTTCCGTCCTAGGGGCTCAAATCTGGAAAAGAACTGATCAGTTTTATCCCCATGCATTCTGAATGGAGAGCAATCTGTTCAGGATGCATCAGGATGTCTTCAGTTCAGTCTTTTTTACTGATCAGGCTTTTCAGAAAAACGTAGCATGTTGTATTTTTACCTCCGGCCAAACTGCAGTCAAACTGCATCTGGCTTTTGCATGTTAAACCCGAAAAATGTGCAAAAAAAGTTAAAGTCCATAGATGGCGGATCCGTTTTTTCCAATGCATTTTTTGTGATCAGAATCCTGATCAGGATTCAAATGTAATCCGTTTTCACGTGTTTTTCCGGATCCGGCGGGCAGTTCTGGGGACAGAATTGCCCGCCGGATTCAAACAACGCTAGTGTGAAAGTACCCTTAAGCGATTCTAATATTTCATTTATTGAATAAAAATAGATTAATAAAAACAATAAAAATTAGATCCAACATATATACAGTATCCCTAATCGATTGTAGTATTGATATCTACCATAATTCACATTTCATATCAGAAGATCATAGTAAAAATTATTTGTGATATTTATTACATAGTTGATAAGTATGATTTTTTATTTTATTTTAATTGATAATTAATGATTGAATAGATTTATGGTGATCAATAAATGTTATAAATCACTTATTAAGCTAATAAGATTAATAATTAAGATTAATAATAAGATTGTATGTGTCTGCGAGAGTAAGCGATCGCATTCTTTGAAGTACACAGCGGGACGCCGCTGTCTCAGCTAAGTGAGCGGGACGCCGCTCCGAATATTGTCAGCGCTGGCTTGCGCTTTAGACTGGAGACTACTTGACATATTGTTTTAAATATTGGAAGATATCTGACTACTACTTGAATATATTGATATATCCCTTATAGTGCAGACTATTCAGCACTACTGTGGTTCCGGATGATTAACATCCCATTTGGAAACTCTTGAAGGCTATTGATGGACTATTGAAAGAGTCATCCTTTGCAATATTTGCACTACTGGTTTTAATATACTATGCATTATTGTCCTTGGTAATCACTATTATTGCTGCTAAATTAATCAACTAATATAGATTTTAGGATATCGATTTATTTTATATTCATATTTATTAATAAATCCTACTGTTCTCAATACTACAGAGAATGCCCCACTATTACTTACTTATGATCTATAAGGATAACTGTATGTCTCTAACCATTGGAGATAAGCCGTATAACTGTTCAAAACTGCCTATAATGGGGCTGGAATGAGCCAGTCACTTATAAATTAATATAGAGTTGGTCACTCATAAGTTAATAAAGAACTTGTATACAGCAGCACATGTAGACTCAGTGTGGTATCAAAACATGGGTTGTCTGGATAATGCAATTAAATCACCCTTATGGAGTGTATGTTCCTTATGGGGGTAAGTTACTGGTACAAAGGTTCAATCCTGACAGACTCTCGATAAAACGCTCTCCTGTATTACAGTAATCCACAGTAACAGTATTTTTTGCACGTTACCGCAGTTGTCTATGGAGTCGTCCCGTACTGCCTTGTCCTGCAGAGTGCGACTGAATTGTGGTTCCCGGCAAATTTCGTCATCCCACGTGTTCTCGGTGTCCCTTGTGGTTCGCCTCCGCCTCTTAAAGTGCGCCGCTTGATTGGAAAATTAATCGCAGCTGATCGAAAGTCCTGTAAAAAATCGGGAAGTGGCCACTTCTCAGTTGAATGTATATAATAGATGGATTATGTCACGTTGTTAAAAGTTGGCTAGTGTGGTTCCCCCATTCTTATTTTTTTACCAGTATTTAATTAAATAAACGGAAAATATTTTATTTTATTTCTCATGTTTTTATTAATTTTGTATTTAATATGTATTGACCCAATAGGAACTTTAATACAAGAAGAAGAGTGAACTATTTAGACTCAGATTGGGTATATAATTATCATCTGTCACACCAACGAAAGACTACTGCTATATGTTTATATGATTATAGTGTATGTAAGGGTGATAGTTTTTTCTGCAGCTTTTTATAAATCTTTGCACTCTCATACCTTATATTTATAATACATTCCTTTGGTATAATTCAGTGGCTTATTAAGTGATTTATAACATTTATTGATAACCATAATTCACTATTCAATCATTAATTATCAATAAAAATAAAATAATTATCAATTATGTAATAAATATCACAAATCATTTTACTATGATCTACTGATATGAAATGTGAATTATGGTAGATATCAATCCAACAATCTTGGTATATTGATATATATATATTTTTATTATATACATTTTTGTTTCTTTTACATATACAATATATCAATTACAAATAATCATGTTTTTGTAATCGATTAGGGATACTGTATATATGTTTGGATCTAATTTTTATTGTTTTTATTAATCTATTTTTATTCAATAAATGAAATATTAGAATCACTTAAGCCACGTTTTTTCCATGTGAAACCAGTTTTGGACTTTTAGCACAGCAAACAGCCTCATCTCCTTTGTTTCAACTTTTAGCTCAGCAAACAGCCTCACTTAACTTTCTCAGTCAGGAAGGGGAAGCGGGATGAGTGACTTAATCAGAACATAACACATTACACTAAGTGCTCTTCTGTGGATATCTTTATCTAGGCCCGTGCTGGCTAACCTCCGGCCCTCCAGCTGTGGTAAAACTACAACACCCAAGACGCCCCCTTGCTTGGCTGTTCTCAGAACGCCGTAGAAATAAATGGAGCATGCTGGGAGTCGTAGTTTCACCACAGCTGGAGTGCCGGAGGTTAGCCATCACTGATCTAGGCCTATCTAGAGAATAGAGCTGTCATCCTTATAGATACTGCCATCCTAATTCTACCTATGTAGTATTTAGCTAACAGAACATTTTCCTTTCACAGCAGTAGTAAACTAAACAATAGAATACCTATCTGTATTGGTATTTTATCATATTTTATATTTAATATTTAGTGGTATAGTACTGCCAAAATGAAAAAGAAAAAAAGGCAAATATTGTTTAAAAATTGCATTCTATGACTATTGAGTTTAAAAAAAATATCCCTTTGAATGGGCAACCAGGCATAAAGAAATCAAAGTAAGCCTCCTGCTCAGCCCTTTAAGCATTACCAGAGTGACCACCTTCTGATGTAATAGTAAATTTTCAACCTATTGATGTACACATTTGTCATCAGTTAATTAGATGCATTTCTGGTTATTACAATTACTGCACATATTCTATTGTGTGAAGAATGTAATGATATAAATAATAAACAGGAGTTCTTACATATACATTTCTTTAGGTGCTAATTTATATCAGTTTGTTAGATTTTTACAAACCAAATTCCAAAAAAGTTGGGAGGCTGTGTAAAATGTACATACACATATAAAACAACAGAATGCAATGATTTACAAATCTCATAAACCCATATTATATTCACAATAGACCATAGACCACGTATCAGATGTTGAAAGTGAGACATTTTATCATTTCATGAAAACATTAACTCTTTTGGAACTTGATGAAAGCAACACATTTCTGAAAATTAAGGAACTGGCCATGTCTACCATTGTGTAGCATCCCCTCTTATTTGAGTAGTCTGTAAATGTCTGGGAAGTTTTTATTTACACTTATTGACATTTTACACAACATTTCAACTCTTTTGGGATTAGGATTGTACATCAAGTTACTACTAACTAAAGGTGACTGGGTAAATCCACCTTTAGGGTATGTTTAGACATCAGAAAAATCTAACAAGTATTTTACACAGAATCTGCAGCAAAAATCCAAGGCAACCAATCCAATCCATTCTGTCTGCCCCATAGAAATGAATGGGAGCGGGGGCCGCGCGTGCGAGGTGCACTCCCATTCACTTCTATGGGAGCAGTGGGGAGCAGCGCTTGGTAGTGGACGGACCCCAGGAAGTCTCCCCGCTCGGTTCTAATTGTAGGTGTGGGTCCCAGAGGTGGGACCCGCACCTATCAGACAATAGGGGCATATCCTAGCAATATGCCCCCATTGTATGTGATGGGAATACCCCTTTAAATATCTGCATGAATTTCAGTGTAAATGTGTATTACATTCATTGTGGGTTATCCATTTTGCCTCTTTAAAATCATGACAACAATGGGGTGTGTAAAGAGTGGAGTAATGATCCGCCACATCTTATTTATGTAAATACATTATGCTGTATGTAGATATGTATGTATGTATATATATATATATATATATATATATATATATTACAGTGGAACGGAGGATGAGACAGACTGCAGTTAATGATTTGCCAGCAGTCTGCAATGAAGGTCCTGCTGGGTGTTCCCAGTAGGGAGTACGTCCCTGCACAGCCTGACAATAGCAATGCTTATTTGATTGTTTCAGAATCTGCAACTGGTAACACCATTTGAACCTATGAACCTATATTGCAGACTGGTGGCTATTGACTCAAAACATCTAGTAGGAATTAGGCTGAAGAATTAACTGAAGATCACAGTTTTAAGATGTGGATCTCCTTGTGCAAATATGAATTTACTTTGATAGCAAATGAGATACTACTCTGTATTAACTCAGAATGCTCTAATTCGCTATTAAAAATATAATATAGTCACAGACAGAACTTGCATATAAGTCGTTAAACATGGTCCTGTACATAACACTAGTTTGTAGTCTGCATCAGTGTTTCTTCTATGCAGCTATTGAGTGGAGCATTTTGGGACCTGGGCAATATTCCCTCTAAGCAAAACAATCCAAAGACTGCATCTGATAAATATTGCAGTATTGTGCTTAAAGCATACCTATACTTTTAGATAACTTTACAGAATGGTCAGATATAGCACTATATCTGACCATTGAATGACTTGTATCTGGTATATTTAAAGGGGTTCTCCAGGAATTAAAAAAAATTAAAATACTTAAATATTATTTTATAATAAATATATTCTCAAATACCTTTCATTACTTAGAATGGCTTGTTTTGTCTGGGGAGCAATCATTAGGAGAACTAAAATGGCCGCCGTCCTATTAGTACACACAAAACCTGTCCTAATCACATAGCCGGACAAGTTACTTCACAACACTGAGGAAAAGAGCTGCCTCATCCTCCTCTCTGCTCTGCTTGTCAGGAATCATGATTCTGAATACTGGTGAATCTCTGTGGGAATAGATAAGATGAGGAGACATGAGAGGACGGTGAGTAGCAGTTCTTGTATGCAGCCTCCATTACCATTACCACAGCAACACATTACCACAGTCTGTCCTGTCCGTCCTCTCCGTGAACTAAATTCCACAGAGATTCAGCCAAAGTTCTTATCATCTGTATTCAGTATCATAATCCCTGACAAGTAGAGAGGAGGAGGAGGATGAATCAGCTCTTTACCTCAGTGTTGTAAAGTAACTTGTCCTCATGTGTGATCAGGACAGGTTTTGAGTGAACTAATGGGACAGCGGCCATTTTGTTTCCCCTGTTGATTGCTCCCCAGACAAAACGAGCCGTTATAAATAATGAAAGGTATTTGAGAATATAATTATAATAAAGTAATATTTTCTTAATTCCCGGAGAACCCCTTTAAGCAGTTTACTCCTTTGTGGGATACATCTATAATTGTCAGTTGTCTCTGAGTTTATGGGTGGAGACTATTTGTAATGGTGTCTCCCATAGAGTGCGCATAGAAACAGAGATTCTGCTTCCTCTCGTACTTACTGAGAATGTATGAGAATCATCCAGAAACACCATATAGAGAACTGAGGTGTGAGTAGGTTGGGGTGAGATATAATGTTTTCTATTAGTCACTGAATCTGCTGAATTCATTCCTGTGTTGTGTCTGTCTCTGCTTCTCACAGTGTACTTCCTTCATCCCATCCTCCTCCCCCTCTGCATGTAATTTTGAAGGATGATGTTATCCAATATTTCAGTGAGCAGGCAGCCCATCTTGGTCTCACCGTTTGACTTCTCTTAAATTTCAGAGAGAATAGAAAGGGGGAGGTGAACATAGCTGATAACTCTTGAAAAGGCATTTTCTCTGATAAGATATAAAAAAAAAAAATCTTTATATTAACCTGTAAAATGATTGGTTATGCAAAGTTGTTTGAAAGTACAGTGATCATTTAGTGTAAGTAAAGTGATCATTTAGTGTAAGGAGGTGTATACAGCACCTGGATGCACCATAGCACACAATGTCCAGATAAATAGTTTTATTCAGCATACAGATGAATGCTTTTAATATCTAGGCACCATAAACCATATATACTATATACAGTGGCATACAAAAGTTTGGGTACCTGGTCGCAATTACTCTTACTGTGAACAGTTTGGCAAGTTGAAGATGAAATGATCTCCAAAAGGTATAAAGTTGGTTGTGGTTATGGTGAGGACGCAGGAGAGGTTTTCTTCTGATGAGTGCCTTATTTAGGCAGGTGTTGCTGAACAGTGGAACAATGTACCACAACTCCAGATTCTGTTAACTCTTCTGCTAGCGGGGTTTCTGATTTGCCTTTCTAGCAATGCTACGAGTAGCTGTCTCTGAAATATTTCTTCATGTTCCAGACCTTCTCTTGACCTCCACTGTTCTTGTTAACTGCCATTTCTAAATTACATTTCAAACTGAGGAAATAGCAACCTTAAACTACTTCAAAAGGCGCAAGTTGGAAGTTTTACCATGGCCTTCACAGTCGCCTGATCTGAACATCATTGAAAATCTGTGGATAGACCTCAAAAGAGCACTGAATGCAAGACGGCTCATGATTCTCACAGAAATGGGAGACTTTTGCAAGGAAGAATGGATGAAAATCCCTCAAACAAGAATTGAAACACTCCTGGCTGGCTAAAAAAAGCATTTACAAGCTGTGCCAAAGGGGGTGCTACTAGGTACTAACCATGCAGGGTGCCCAAAGTTTTGTTTCGAGTCTTTTTCCTTTTTTGTTATTGTGAAAATGTAAAAGGTGAAAATAATTTTTCATTTTGCTTTACCCCTTAAGTACCAAGACACTTTTCACCTTAAATCCCAGGCCGATTTTTGCAAATCTGACATGTGTCACTTTTTGTGGTAATAACTTTGGAAAGCTTTTTCTTATCCAAGCCATTTTGAGACTGTTTTCTCGTGACACTTTGTATTTTATGTTAGTGATAAATTTGAGTCAATATGTTTTACCTTTATTAACCCTTTCAAGACCACACCATTTTTCATTTTCGTGACCAGGCTAAATTTTGCAAATCTTACATGTGTCACTTGACGGCTGAGGATGGGGGAAATCCTCAGCCGTGCGATGCCACGTGATGTTATGGCTGCTCGCCAGGACAACAGGATTAGGGAGCAGGTCACCTCCTAAAGCGTCCCTAACCTGACCCTAACTCCTAGCTGCATGGGCCGACCTTTAAGGTAGGAGGACCCATGCTCCGGAACCTCGGATCCCTAACTCACCCTCCGACCGGTCCCTGGACTAGGAGTCAAGGTAAGACGGCCTGTTCCTACTGGACACGGAGGAACAGGGGTCTCACTGGCCAAGCTGCAGGGAAAAGGGGAACACAAACAGACTTACGGATATGGCAGGTGAACTATCCGAGTTCCACCTACCTGCCACAGCCTTGCTGACTGGATCCCTGTGCAAACAGGAATCCAGATCCATAAGCTGCACTAAACAACATAGGAAAATCCCAACAGACCATCACATAGACATCACACATAAAGATGAACATAAACTTAATGTGACATAATATTTATGAACCACAAGGGTGGCTCTCACTGGCAGTTGGTAAACACAGGAGGCTGCTCCAGCTAAGCATGGCTGAAGCAACCTACTGAGCCATTCCAAACACCAAGGCTATATAGGCCTAAGTGGCCACACCCACACAATCAGACACACCCCGTGACTCATACACACAGAAAGGGAGTTAACCCTTCCAAAACCACAGGGAAGGGAAAACACCACCTTAAAGGGGAAGTGTCAAAACGAAAGTCACACTGTGGCTGTTGCCGCAGGCAACGACATGGGTGGCTACCATGTCCTGGGAGTCAGCCCGAAGGCTGGGACACTGCCACCACATGTACACACTATACAAAACGTTGCTGCGAGCAGCCACAGTGAAGGGAAAGGTCTCAGTGCACACGTAACATAAACACAGTGCACACCATACATACATACATGCACACACACACACCTAACCAAGTGGTAGCTATGTGTAACCGCATGAAGATGCCGCAAGCTGCCTAGCACAGCTCAGGCTGCTATCTGCGACAATCTCCAACCACTTGTTGCCCATGGCAACCACAAGTGAGGCAACACACAAGCAGCCCTCACCTGTGGTTGAACAACCAAAAACAAACCGCAGGCAACCGCATGCGGTTAAGGAGTCACGGTCATGGCCATGGCCGTGACACTTTATGTGCTAGTAACTTTGGAATGCTTTTATTTATCCAGGCTATTCTGAGATTGATTAATCGTACTTGATGTTAGGGGGAAATTTGGGTTGATAACTTTTACCTTTATATTATAAAAAATCCAAAATTTACAGAAAATTTGGAAAAAATAGAATTTTCTAAATTAGAATTTCTACTCATTAAAGGCAGATAGTGATAACTCATTAAATAGTTTTTACTTAAGATTCCCTATGTGTCTACTTTATGTTAGCATAATTTTGAAAATTATATTTTTTTTAGGATGTTTCTATAATTTATATAGTTTCTATAATTTCTATAAAATTTTCAAAACAGACTTTTTCAAGGACCAATTCAGTTCTGAAGTCACTTTGAGGTCCTTACATAATAGAAACCACCCATAAATGACCCTATTTTAGAAAATACACCCCTCAAAGCTGGTTTTACAAACTATGTTAACTAGAGTTGAGCGAACACCTGGATGTTCGGGTTCGAGAAGTTCGGCCGAACTTCCCGGAAATGTTCGGGTTCGGGATCCGAACCCGACCCGAACTTCGTCCCGAACCCGAACCCCATTGAAGTCAATGGGGACCCGAACTTTTGGGCACTAAAAAGGCTGTAAAACAGCCCAGGAAAGAGCTAGAGGGCTGCAAAAGGCAGCAACATGTAGGTAAATCCCCTGCAAACAAATGTGGATAGGGAAATGAATTTAAAAAAAAAATCAAAAAATAAAAATGACCCAATATCAATTGGACAGAGGTCCCATAGCAGAGAATCTGGCTGCACGTCAGCAGAGAATCAGTCTCTTCATGCCATAGCAAAGAATCTGGCTTCATGTCAGCACAGAATCAGTCTCTTCATGCCATAGCAGAGAATCTGGCTTCATGTCAGCACAGAATCAGTCTTCATGTCATAGCAGAGAATCAGGCTTCACATCACCCACCACTGGAACAGGCCACTGTCACACATTTAGGCCCCGGCACCCAGAAAGAGGAGAGCGGTCCCGTAACAGAGAATCTGGCCTTATGTCAGCGCAGAATCTGTCTTCATGTCATAGCAGAGAATCAGGCTTCACGTCACCCACCACTGGAACAGGCCACTGTCACACATTTAGGCCCCGGCACCCAGACAGAGGACAGCGGTCCCGTAACAGAGAATCTGGCCTTATGTCAGCGCAGAATCTGTCTTCATGTCATAGCAGAGAATCAGGCATCACGTCACCCACCACTGGAACAGGCCACTGTCACATATTTAGGCCCAGGCACCCAGGCAGAGGAGAGAGGTCGCGTAACAGAGAATCTGGCTTCATGTCAGCACAGAATAAGTCTTCATGTCATAGCAGAGAATCAGGCATCACGTCACCCACCACTGGAACAGGCCACTGTCACATATTTAGGCCCAGGCACCCAGGCAGAGGAGAGAGGTCGCGTAAAAGAGAATCTGGCTTCATGTCAGCACAGAATAAGTCTTCATGTCATAGCAGAGAATCAGGCATCACGTCACCCACCACTGGAACAGGCCACTGTCACACATTTAGGCCCAGGCAGAGGAGAGAGGTCCCGTAACAGAGAATCTGGCCTTATGTCAGCACAGAATCTGTCTTCATGTCATAGCAGAGAATCAGGCATCACATCACCCACCACTGGAACAGGACACTGTCACACATTTAGGCCCAGGCAGAGAAGAGAGGTCCCGTAACTGAGAATCTGGCCTTATGTCAGCACAGAATCTGTCTTCATGTCATAGCAGAGAATCAGGCATCACATCACCCACCACTGGAACAGGCCACTGTCACACATTTAGGCCCCGGCACCCAGACAGAGGAGAGAGGTCCCGTAACAGAGAATCTGGCCTTATGTCAGCATAGAATCTGTCTTCATGTCATAGCAGAGAATCACGCATCACGTCACCCACCACTGGAACAGGCCACTGTCACACATTTAGGCCCCGGCACCCAGACAGAGGAGAGAGGTCCTGTAACAGAGAATCTGGCCTTATGTCAGCACAGAATCTGTCTTCATGTCATAGCAGAGAATCAGGCATCACGTCACCCACCACTGGAACAGGCCACTGTCACACATTTAGGCCCAGGCACCCAGGCAGAGGAGAGAGGTCCCGTAACAGAGAATCTGGCCTTATGTCAGCGCAGAATCAGTCTTCATGTCATAGCAGAGAATCAGGCTTCACGTCACCCACCACTGGAACAGGCCACTGTCACACATTTAGGCCCAGGCAGAGGAGAGAGGTCCCGTAACAGAGAATCTGGCCTTATGTCAGCACAGAATCTGTCTTCATGTCATAGCAGAGAATCAGGCATCACATCACCCACCACTGGAACAGGACACTGTCACACATTTAGGCCCAGGCAGAGGAGAGAGGTCCCGTAACTGAGAATCTGGCCTTATGTCAGCACAGAATCTGTCTTCATGTCATAGCAGAGAATCAGGCATCACATCACCCACCACTGGAACAGGCCACTGTCACACATTTAGGCCCCGGCACCCAGACAGAGGAGAGAGGTCCCGTAACAGAGAATCTGGCCTTATGTCTGCACAGAATCTGTCTTCATGTCATAGCAGAGAATCACGCATCACGTCACCCACCACTGGAACAGGCCACTGTCACACATTTAGGCCCCGGCACCCAGACAGAGGAGAGAGGTCATGTAACAGAGAATCTGGCCTTATGTCAGCACAAAATCTGTCTTCATGTCATAGCAGAGAATCAGGCATCACGTCACCCACCACTGGAACAGGCCACTGTCACACATTTAGGCCCAGGCACCCAGGCAGAGGAGAGAGGTCCCGTAACAGAGAATCTGGCCTTATGTCAGCGCAGAATCAGTCTTCATGTCATATCAGAGAATCAGGCTTCACGTCACCCACCACTGGAACAGGCCACTGTCACACATTTAGGCCCAGGCAGAGGAGAGAGGTCCCGTAACAGAGAATCTGGCCTTATGTCAGCACAGAATCTGTCTTCATGTCATAGCAGAGAATCAGGCATCACGTCACCCACCACTGGAACAGGACACTGTCACACATTTAGGCCCAGGCAGAGGAGAGAGGTCCCGTAACAGAGAATCTGGCCTTATGTCAGCACAGAATCTGTCTTCATGTCATAGCAGAGAATCAGGCATCACGTCACCCACCGCTGGAACAGGCCACTGTCACATATTTAGGCCCAGGCACCAAGTCAGTGGTGTAGTACAGTCGATATGAACCACATGAAGTTTCACCAAATATCCAGTCTGCAGGTTTGCAATAGGGTCATACCAATATACAGGAGCTGCAGCAATGATCACTTGTTAAATATAGTTCCATATATTCATAAGCTGTTAGCAGAGAGTCAGGACATGCTAAATAAACCTCTTCAAATGTGCTATTAGATAACTGAGGAAAGTTTTAACAGACAGAGTCTTTACAGTGGACTCTTCCAGAAAGCCCCCTGTGTATTCTGCTACTTGGTTTGGTCTCCTCAGTGCAGACATTTACTGTGAAGGAGGTAGGATCTCTGTCTAAGTTCTCTAAAGCTAAAGTTCATTTATCTATTGTAAAAAGTTATAATATATACCCATAATAGTTCTGTAGAATGTAAAGAGGTGACTGTATGTTTTTAGCATTCTTTAAACCCTGCAGCACATGCTAGGCTGAGTAGATGATGTACAGTTAGAGAGCCATGTGTTCTTGCTAAAATGGCTGCAAGACATGCTGTATTCCAGGTCACCCTGCTGCAATATCTTTGTAAATGATTTTCTCTTGTTCATTTTTCTGTATGCTTTGTTATATCCTGTAACATGTATGTGGGAATGTAATATAATGACTGCCTGTTATGATATAGGTGGGCTGGTGACCTGGCTGTATACCACATAGTGGCTGTGTTTCCCTGTTGTATTACAGGCTCCAGCCAAGTGCACTCCACCTCAATAAAGCTTTAAACCACAGAAGACCTGAGTGTCGTCCCTTAGAGTCCACTTAGAGTTTATGCCTGGAGGAGCTGGTGACCGAGTGAGTGTGAAAGCTGGAGGTGTCGCAGATGGTGCAAGGAAAAGAGGGTTACATTTGGTGCCGTGACTCGGATGTCATCATTCTGCTCAAAGTGACCAGTGAAGATACCTAAAGTCACCAGTGTGCGAGTTCTGAGGTGATTGTGCCACGGCGGAGCTGCTAGGCGGCAGATTGACCTTATTAGCGGTTTATATCCTCTCAGGAATAGAAGATGAGTGGACGAGCCAGAGCCCGCGGAAGAGCACGTGCCAGGGGGCAGCCCAGCCAAGGACAGCCTGGACAGGAGCAAGAGGCTCAAGAACCTAGACGCATTGAAAGACCCCAGCAGCCACCAGCCGAGCCTTTGCTTGTGGGAAGAGGGCGCCAGAGAGGCCCGCCAGTAGTGGAGAGACCTCCGACTGATGTTCTGCAGCTTTCAGCTGGATTTCAGGACATATCCCTCGGAGAACGGGGTGGCCGCAGGCGTGACTTCCATGACCTTGGAGTGAACACCCGGCAGACCATTGAATAGAAATGTGAGACCTGTTTTTTTTTGCACTGTGTGACAGGTTAAGGTTTAATCTCAGAATCAGACTTCTATCTGCACGGTAGCGTGTGTCTTAGGTTTTTCTGAATGACACTATCAGTACCTTCAATGTAAGATATCCTTTTTGGGATAGATTTCAAGTAGGCCTCAAATACCAGAAACTAGTTATTTTGAGAATGGCAAATTTGGGAATAGTTTTTCAACCCAGAAAAAAAAGTGTGCTTTTACGGTCACTACAAATAACTTGACCAGCTAAAACAGTACAGATTTGCTTGAATAGAAATGTGAGACCTGTTTTTTTTTTGCACTGTGTGACAGGTTAAGGTTTAATCTCAGAATCAGACTTCTATCTGCACGGTAGCGTGTGTCTTAGGTTTTTCTGAATGACACTATCAGTACCTTCAATGTAAGATATCCTTTTTGGGATAGATTTCAAGTAGGCCTCAAATATCAGAAACTAGTTATTTTGAGAATGGCAAATTTGGGAATAGTTTTTCAACCCAGAAAAAAAAGTGTGCTTTTACGGTCACTACAAATAACTTGACCAGCTAAAACAGTACAGATTTGCTTGAATAGAAATGTGAGACCTGTTTTTTTTTGCACTGTGTGACAGGTTAAGGTTTAATCTCAGAATCAGACTTCTATCTGCACGGTAGCGTGTGTCTTAGGTTTTTCTGAATGACACTATCAGTACCTTCAATGTAAGATATCCTTTTTGGGATAGATTTCAAGTAGGCCTCAAATACCAGAAACTAGTTATTTTGAGAATGGCAAATTTGGGAATAGTTTTTCAACCCAGAAAAAAAAAGTGTGCTTTTACGGTCACTACAAATAACTTGACCAGCTAAAACAGTACAGATTTGCTTGAATAGAAATGTGAGACCTGTTTTTTTTTGCACTGTGTGACAGGTTAAGGTTTAATCTCAGAATCAGACTTCTATCTGCACGGTAGCGTGTGTCTTAGGTTTTTCTGAATGACACTATCAGTACCTTCAATGTAAGATATCCTTTTTGGGATAGATTTCAAGTAGGCCTCAAATACCAGAAACTAGTTATTTGGAGAATGGCAAATTTGGGAATAGTTTTTCAACCCAGAAAAAAAAAGTGTGCTTTTACGGTCACTACAAATAACTTGACCAGCTAAAACAGTACAGATTTGCTTGAATAGAAATGTGAGACCTGTTTTTTTTTGCACTGTGTGACAGGTTAAGGTTTAATCTCAGAATCAGACTTCTATCTGCACGGTAGCGTGTGTCTTAGGTTTTTCTGAATGACACTATCAGTACCTTCAATGTAAGATATCCTTTTTGGGATAGATTTCAAGTAGGCCTCAAATACCAGAAACTAGTTATTGTCATGGTCTTACCTGCTTGCTGCTCTCCTTCGTTTGACATGTGCTGGCGGCCATCTTGGGTTCTGGGTTTCTTGTAGCCTTCCACCCTGCGGCTCCTCCTTCCCCTGGGAGGAGCTGGATGCCTAGCTCATATATATAGGAGGTCTGTGGCTTCAGTTCCTTGCTTGGTCCTCCTGTGTTTACATGCTTCTAGACTGCTGCTGCTTCTGGTTCCTGATCCTGGCTTCGTCTGACTACCCTGCTGGTTCCTGATCCTGGCTTCGTCTGACTACCCTGCTGGTTCCTGATCCTGGCTTCGTCTGACTACCCTTCTGGTTCCTGACCTCTGGCTTCGCAAAGACTCTGCTCGGTTTCACCTTCCGTTTGGACTTTTGCTTTACAGCTTTATTTTCAATAAAGCCTTCTTATTTTCACTTATCTCTTGTTGTACGTCTGGTTCATGGTTCCGTGACATTAGGACCAAGCCATGAATTCTGACGGTACAGGGCCATCCTCGCTACCCACGCTGGTTGCCAGACTTGATCAGCAGGATCACCTGTTGGGTCGGTTCGCTGTGGCGTTGCAAACCCTGCTTGAACGCACGGCTCATTTCGCTCCCGTTGCCGATGGGTCGGTTGTCGCTCCTGGGCTCGCTCCTACTGCCGCTCCGGTTGTTGCGCCAGAGTCTACCCCGACACCTGTTGTTGCGCCTGCGGTGTTTCGGGGTATGACCGGTTCTGCCCCTCTTCCACAGCGCTTTGGGGGAGAGCCAACTCAGTGCCGAGGTTTCCTTAACCAGGTGGGCATTTATTTTGAGTTGCTGCCACATGCCTTTCCTACTGAGAAATCAAAGGTGGGCTTCTTGATCTCGCTGCTCTCGGACAAGGCCTTGGCCTGGGCCAGCCCTTTATGGGAGAACAACAATCCGGTGGTTGCCGAGTTTTCCGGTTTTGTTGCTTCTCTTCGGAAGGTATTCGATGTGCCGGCTCGTGCTGCCTCTGCTGCGAAGCTCCTTATGTCCATCAGACAGGGTTCACGATCCGTAGCTGAATACGCCATTGAGTTTCGTACCCTGGCAGCAGAGGTGGGCTGGAATAATGAGGCTCTGGTCGCTGCTTTCTCTCATGGTCTCTCGGATGCCTTGAAGGATGAGGTTGCAGCTAAGGACCTACCAGTTGAGCTCGAGTCTCTTATTTCTTTCCTGATTTTGATTGACACCAGACTCAGGGAGAGACCTTCCTTTAAGGAGAACCTGCGGAGGTCTTCTAACAGATTGGTGCCTACGTTTGCTGTCCCACCCGTGCCTCCCTCTCCTCCCACGCCTCCTGGGGATGACTTGTCTAGGGGTGAACCCATGCAGCTGGGGTTTGCTCGCCTGTCCGAGGGGGAGAGGGCACTCCGGAGACGCGAGGGCCGATGCATGTACTGTGGTCTCGGTGGGCATTTTCGGTTGGCATGTCCGAACCGTCCGGGGAACGCTCGTACCCTGAGATCCTGTCGGGGGCAGATCTTGGGTGGAGTCTCCTCGTCCCCGGTTTCCCGTGTTGACAAACCACTGATCACTGTTGTCCTCTCCTGGGTCGGGGGCTCGGTGACGACCCAGGCGTTGGTGGACTCTGGTGCTGGTGGTTTGTTCATTGATAGTGTGTTCGCTGCCGCCAATTCCATTCCTCTGCAGGCTCGAGGTTCCCCACTGGCTCTTGAGGCGATAGACGGCAGACCCCTTCTGCCGCCACACGTGACTCATGAGACCCTTCCAGTGGGGATAGCCATTGGTGCCGTTCACAGAGAGTCGGTCTGCCTCCAGGTTATTTCGTCTCCACACTACTCGGTGGTCTTGGGGTACCCCTGGCTCCAGAAGCATAATCCGACTTTCGATTGGAGATCGGTCGAGATCCTCTCGTGGTCACCGCAGTGTGGGGCTAGTTGCATCCATGGGTCTGTCAAGTTGCTGTGTACTTCCTCGGACTCTCTGTTGCCTCCTGAATACGAGGAGTACCGGGATGTATTCGATAAGGTGCGCGCGGTTGCCCTACCTCCGCACCGCCCATACGATTGTGCCATAGAGTTACAATCTGGTGCCGTTCCTCCTCGTGGCAAAGTCTATCCACTGTCGGTAGCGGAGAATGAGGCCATGGAGGAGTACGTGAGGGAGGCGCTTTCACGCGGACACATTCGCAAGTCTTCGTCCCCGGCAGGGGCTGGATTTTTCTTTGTGAAAAAGAAGGGCGGTGAGTTGAGGCCTTGCATCGATTACAGGGGTCTCAATCGCATCACGATCAAGAACGCTTACCCGATACCCTTGATTTCCGAGCTGTTCGATCGCCTTAAAGGGGCCACGGTCTTTACCAAACTCGACCTGAGGGCGGCATATAACCTGGTAAGGATCAAGGCGGGCGATGAGTGGAAGACCGCGTTTAACACCAGGACCGGTCATTACGAATCCTTGGTTATGCCCTTTGGGTTGTGCAATGCGCCCGCAGTCTTTCAGGAATTCATCAACGATGTTTTCCGTGACCTGTTGCAGCAGTGTGTGGTAGTCTATTTGGATGACATCTTGGTATATTCTGAATCCATGGAGGCCCACATTCTGGATGTCAGACGAGTGTTGCAACGGTTACGAGAGAACAAGCTGTTCGGTAAGCTTGAGAAATGCGAATTTCACCGATCCCAGGTAACCTTCTTAGGTTACATCATTTCCGCTGAGGGGTTCTCCATGGATCCTGAGAAGGTTTCGGCTGTCTTACAGTGGCCCCAGCCCAGTGGTCTTCGTTCCCTGCAGCGCTTTTTGGGCTTCGCCAATTATTATCGGAAGTTCATCAGGGACTTTTCCATGCTGGCCAAGCCTCTCACGGATCTGACCAGGAAGGGCAGTAATTCCCAGGTCTGGCCGCTCGAGGCCATCCGAGCTTTTGAGGCCCTAAAGTCCGCCTTTGTGTCGGCTCCGATTCTGTCGCATCCCAACCCTGGGTTGCCCTTTGTCCTCGAGGTGGACGCGTCTGAGACGGGAGTAGGCGCCCTTCTGTCTCAGCGTAGAACACCAGAGGGTCCTCTGCTTCCTTGTGGGTTTTACTCCCGGAAACTGTCTTCCGCGGAGTGCAACTATCAGATTGGTGACAGGGAGTTATTGGCCATCGTGCAGGCCCTTAAAGAATGGAGGCACTTGCTCGAGGGTTCGGTGGTTCCGGTTCTCATCCTGACGGACCACAAGAATCTGACCTACCTTTCTGAGGCCAAGAGATTGACACCACGTCAGGCCAGATGGGCTCTGTTCTTGTCACGTTTTAATTACGTGGTCTCCTACCTACCCGGTTCCAAGAACATCAGGGCGGATGCCTTATCACGGCAGTACTCCGAGCTGTCCAGGGAGGAGTCGATTCCGACTTCGGTCATACCTCCGAATCAGATCCTGGCCGCCATTCGCACCAGCCTGACCTCTCCCCTGGGTGAGCAGATTTTGGCGGCTCAATCTGGTGCTCCCTCTGGGAGACCCAACGGCAGATGTTTTGTGCCTGAGGAGTTGCGCACTCGGTTGTTGCGAACCTACCATAACTCCAAGACCGCGGGGCATCCTGGAAAGAATCAGCTGTCCTGGGCTGTTTCACGTCTGTTCTGGTGGCCTTCCCTACGTTCCGACATCGCCGCATATGTAGCGGCATGCTCCGTTTGTGCCCAGAGTAAGTCCCCTCGGCACCTTCCGTTGGGCCTTCTGCAACCCATAGCCACCGGGGAGCGCCCATGGTCACACCTGGGGATGGATTTCATTGTGGACCTCCCTGCATCCCGAGGCCATACGGTCATTCTCATGATTGTGGATCGGTTTTCCAAAATGTGCCACTGTGTTCCTCTCAAGAAGTTACCCTCTGCACAAGAGTTGGCCACGATTTTTGCCAGGGAGGTCTTCCGGTTGCACGGTTTGCCTAAGGAGATTGTGTCGGATCGGGGGAGTCAGTTTGTGTCCAGGTTCTGGCGCGCCTTTTGCTCCCAGTTGGGGATTCATCTCTCCTTCTCCTCGGCCTACCACCCTCAGTCCAATGGGGCCGCAGAACGATCCAATCAGGCCTTGGAGCAATTCCTTCGTTGCTATGTCTCCGATCACCAAGACAATTGGGTTGACCTCCTGCCTTGGGCTGAGTTTGCCAGGAACACGGCGGTGAACTCTTCCTCTGGGACGTCTCCCTTCATGGCCAATTATGGGTTCCAACCTGCCGTGTTACCGGAGGTATTCTCTCCCCAGGATATTCCGGCTGTGGAGGATCACCTTTCCGTCCTACGTGCTTCTTGGGTACAGATCCAGAAGTCCCTTGAGGTCTCTGCGCAGCGCCAGAGACTCCAGGCTGATCGCAGACGAGCGCCTGCTCCTTCCTACCAGGTCGGAGACCGTGTATGGTTGTCCACCCGCAACCTCAACCTTCGAGTGCCCACTCCCAAGCTGGCGCCTCGCTTTGTTGGTCCCTTCCGAGTGCTTCGCAGGGTAAACCCGGTAGCCTATGCCCTTGCGCTTCCTCCTGGCATGCGGATCTCCAACGTGTTTCATGTCTCCCTGTTGAAGCCACTGGTGTGTAATCGTTTCACTTCCTCGGTTCCTCGGCCTCGTCCGGTCCAAGTGGGCAATCGTGAGGAATATGAGGTGAGCAATATCCTGGACTCACGCCTGGTCCGCGGTCGGTTGCAGTTTTTGGTCCATTGGCGTGGTTATGGTCCAGAGGAGCGTTCCTGGGTTCCCTCCGCAGATGTCCATGCTCCTGCCTTGCTCCAAGCCTTCCACGCACGCTTCCCTCAGAAACCGTTTTGTGCTCCGCGGAGGAGGGGCCCTTGAGGGGGAGGTACTGTCATGGTCTTACCTGCTTGCTGCTCTCTTTCGTTTGACATGTGCTGGCGGCCATCTTGGGTTCTGGGTTTCTTGTAGCCTTCCACCCTGCGGCTCCTCCTTCCCCTGGGAGGAGCTGGATGCCTAGCTCATATATATAGGAGGTCTGTGGCTTCAGTTCCTTGCTTGGTCCTCCTGTGTTCACATGCTTCTAGACTGCTGCTGCTTCTGGTTCCTGATCCTGGCTTCGTCTGACTACCCTGCTGGTTCCTGATCCTGGCTTCGTCTGACTACCCTGCTGGTTCCTGATCCTGGCTTCGTCTGACTACCCTTCTGGTTCCTGACCTCTGGCTTCGCAAAGACTCTGCTCGGTTTCACCTTCCGTTTGGACTTTTGCTTTACAGCTTTATTTTCAATAAAGCCTTCTTATTTTCACTTATCTCTTGTTGTACGTCTGGTTCATGGTTCCGTGACAGTTATTTGGAGAATGGCACATTTGGGAATAGTTTTTCAACCCAGAAAAAAAAGTGTGCTTTTACGGTCGCTACAAATAACTTGACCAGCTAAAACAGTACAGATTTGCTTGAATAGAAATGTGAGACCTGTTTTTTTTTTGCACTGTGTGACAGGTTAAGGTTTAATCTCAGAATCAGACTTCTATCTGCACGGTAGCGTGTGTCTTAGGTTTTTCTGAATGACACTATCAGTACCTTCAATGTAAGATATCCTTTTTGGGATAGATTTCAAGTAGGCCTCAAATACCAGAAACATAGAAACATAGAAACATAGAAACACAGAAACTAGTTATTTGGAGAATGGCAAATTTGAGAATAGTTTTTCAACCCAGAAAAAAAAGTGTGTTTTTACGGTCGCTACAAATAACTTGACCAGCTAAAACAGTACAGATTTGCTTGAATAGAAATGTGAGACCTGTTTTTTTTTGCACTGTGTGACAGGTTAAGGTTTAATCTCAGAATCAGACTTCTATCTGCACGGTAGCGTGTGTCTTAGGTTTTTCTGAATGACACTATCAGTACCTTCAATGTAAGATATCCTTTTTGGGATAGATTTCAAGTAGGCCTCAAATACCAGAAACTAGTTATTTTGAGAATGGCAAATTTGGGAATAGTTTTTCAACCCAGAAAAAAAAAGTGTGCTTTTACGGTCACTACAAATAACTTGACCAGCTAAAACAGTACAGATTTGCTTGAATAGAAATGTGAGACCTGTTTTTTTTTGCACTGTGTGACAGGTTAAGGTTTAATCTCAGAATCAGACTTCTATCTGCACGGTAGCGTGTGTCTTAGGTTTTTCTGAATGACACTATCAGTACCTTCAATGTAAGATATCCTTTTTGGGATAGATTTCAAGTAGGCTTCATATACCAGAAACTAGTTATTTTGAGAATGGCAAATTTGGGAATAGTTTTTCAACCCAGAACAAAAAGTGTGCTTTTACGGTCACTACAAATAACTTGACCAGCTAAAACAGTACAGATTTGGTTGTATAGAAATGTCAGGTCAACTGGGTGACAGGCGCTGGGTGACAGGCTCAACTTGCCCCTGATGTAGTATATGGCCAAAAAATAACCACACTGTTGATGGTTAAATGCACTTGGGTGACACAGGCTCAGCCTGCACCAGATGTAGTATATGGCCAAAAAATAATCAGACTGTTGATGGTTAAATGCACTTCGGTGACACAGGCTCAGCCTGCAGCTGATGTAGTATATGGCCAAAAAATAACCAGACTGTTGATGGTTAAATGCACTTCGGTGACACAGGCTCAGCCTGCAGCTGATGTAGGATATAGCACAAAATAACCACACTATTGATGATTAAATACACTTGGTGATAGCTTGTGCTGGCGCACCACAAGTCACAAAATGACCGCCGATCACCCCAGAAAAAAAGTGATCTAAAAACGCTCTGGGCAACCTCAAAAAAGTGAGCAAGTAAATACTAGCACTTCAATGATCCACAGCTGCAGATCGATCACAGAATGAAGTCTTTTGGAGGAGTTAATCACTGCCTAATCTCGCCCTAACGTCGCAGCTGCAACCTCTCCCTATGCTTGAATCAGCAGAGTGACGTGCAGCGCAACGTGACCCAAGCTTATATAGAGGCTGGGTCACATGCTGCACTGGCCAATCACAGCCATGCCAATAGTAGGCAAGGCTGTGATGGCCTCTTGGGGCAAGTAGTATGACGCTTGTTGATTGGCTGCTTTGCAGCCTTTCAAAAAGCGCCAAGAAAGCGCCGAACACCGAACCCGAACACAGACTTTTACGAAAATGTTCGGGTTCGGGTCCGTGTCACGGACACCCCAAAATTCGGTACGAACCCGAACTATACAGTTCGGGTTCGCTCATCCCTAATGTTAACCCTTTAGGTGTTCCACAAGACTTCAAGGAAAATGGAGGTGATATTTACAATTTTCATTTTTTGTTCAGATTTTTTATTTTAATACAATTTATTCTATAACACATCAAGGGTTAACAGCAAAACAAATATCAATATTTATTACCCTGATCCTGCAGTTTACAGAAACACCACATATGTGTTTGTAAACATCTGTATGGGCACACAACATTTCTCAGAAGGAAAGGAGCGACATATGGCTTTTGAGGGGCAGATTTTTCTGGAATGGCTTGAGGGTGTCGTGTCATATTTGAAAGCATACTACCCCTACAGAAGAAACCCCCCAAAAGTAACTCCATTTTGGAACTACACCCCTCAAAGAATTTATTGAGGGGTTTACCGACTACTTTTACCCCAGAGGCGTTTCATAATATTTAGAAACACTTAGCTGTGAAAATGAAAAATTATACTTTTTACAAGAAAAAGTAGCTTAAGCCCATATTTTTCACTTTAGCAGGAGATAACAGGAGAAAATACACCCATAATTTGTTACCCATTTTCTCCTGAATACAACAACACCCTATATGTGGTTGTAAACTGCTGTATGAGCAGACGGCAGAATTCAAAAGGAAAGGAGTGGCATCTGCATTTTCTAACATGGAATTTGCTGAAATAGATTTTAAGGGCCATAACTTTTTTAATCTTTTTGCTGACTGAGCTGTGTGGGGGCTCATTTTTGTGCGGGATGGGCTGTAGTTTTTAATGGTACCATTTTTGAAGTGGGCTAATATTGCAATTCTGCCAGTGTTTTTTCTTTTTCTTTTTTATGGGGTTCTCCATGTGGTATGCTTGATAAGATAATTTTATTCTGTGGGTTGATATGGTTATGGTGATACCAAATTTATAGTTTAATTTATGTTCTACCACTTTTATATCATAAAATCTTTTATTTATTTTTTTGCATCACCAAATTGAAGACACATAACTTTTTGATTTTACCATCAATGTACCTGTGTGAAAGCTTGCAGTTTTGCAGGACAGGCTGTAATTTTATACTGGTACAATTTTGGGGCCCATATGACTTTTTTTTTGTATAATTGTCTTTTTATTGAAGGAAAAAGTACAATAATAAAAGTGCACTTTTACAATTTTTTCACGTAAACAAGTAGCTATCAGGAATATAAATTGGATAAAATAGCAGGAATGACAATACAAATATAGCATCATAATGCTAATCCTAGCAAGCCATATCAAGGCCCGAAAACCGGATAGATGAATCTCGCTTTCTAAAATGATAATATATACTTATAAAGACGAAAAGGGGAAACAAGACAAGACACAAAAGGACAAACATACAAAAAGGGGAAGAGAATATTAGTCGCTCTTATCAAAGAAAGTATCCCAAGGTTGCCAAACCTTATTAAATTTATCTACCGTGTTATTAATAACTGCTGTCAAATACTCCATTCTTCTAATTTCCGTAATACTAGTAAACAAATCTAATTTAGCCTCTTCCAAAACTGGGCAATGAGGTGTTTTGTCGCTGACAGGACATGAAGTACTAAGCAAAGCACCGGCTTCTTTAGCACTACTGGAGGCATGTTCAATAGGAACATATAGGGATCCAGTGAAAAATTGATATTAAGAAGCTGCAATAAAAGGCGCTGGACTTCCTTCCACAATGGCAAGATGATTGAACAATCCCAAAAAATGTGGAATAAAGACTCTTGACCTGAATCACACCTCCAACAAGTACCAGAAACCGTAGGGTTCAAATGCCTAAGCATCTGGGGGGTATGATACCAAAACATTAATGTCTTGTATGAATTCTCTCTGAAGGACACACAAGTGGATGACATTGCAGCCCTACGCCAGATAAGCTGCCACTCATTTGGCAAGATGTCTCGCTCAAGGTATCTCTCCCATTTAGACATATACGCATGTCGTAGGACCTGAGGCGGCTCCGGGGTTGAGAGGAGGACATAAATATCTGATATAAGACCCCTAGTAGAGGTCGAAAGTTTGCATAATTTTTCAAACTGTGTCGGAGTGAACACTTTCGTATCTCGGAACATAGATCTAAGGAAATGTTTTATTTGTAAATGCTGCCATCTAGAGGACTCCGGAAGATTATATTTCTCCTTGAGCAAATCAAAAGAAATAATCTCCAAAGTTCTATAGTCCACTATATCAGCGAATCTAAATAGCTTGTTAGAGAACCATGGCTTAAAGAGCATACCCTGCATCCCTATCCTAAACACAGGGTTGAATAGGAATGGGGTCAGAGAGGGCTTATCAGAAACCAATGGAAATTTACCTTTACAACATTTCCAAATGGAGTATGTGTGTGACATCGGACCTAGTAACTGGACAGAGCAATCATTTGGTAGAGGGGACCACAGGAGAGCATTGGGATGAATGGGGGCTAGCCAAAGCTTTTCAATCTCCATCCATCTAGAAAATGCCTGAAGAGAGGACCACGCCGGGATCCGACGTAAATGCGTCGCCCAATAATATTTCACTATGTCAGGAAGCCCAAACCCCCCCTGCGTTTTAAGAGCAGTTAAGGTGTTACATGCAATTCTATGTCTCTTCCCATTCCAGACAAATCGGAGGATAGAATATTGTAATGCTCTCAGCTCTTTTTTAGGTATCGGGACTGGGATAGTCTCCATCACATATAATAGCTTGGGTAGTATAGTCATTTTGACCGCTGCGATACGCCCCAACAAAGAAATAGGCAAGGGCATCCACTTAGTCATAAGTGTATTAAGTTCTTGAAAGAGTGGGACAAAATTATGGGTATATAGGGTACCATATGTTTTTGTAAGTTTCACTCATAAATAATTAAGGGCGATGTCATTCCACTTAAAATGATAATTGCTTTGTAAATTGCTCAAAACGTCTGGAGGGAGATTAATGGGTAATGCTTCTGTTTTTGTCCTATTTATCTTATATCCAGACAACCTCCCATACTCCTCTATAACCTGGAATAAATTTGGTAGCGAGATATGCAAATTTGTTAACGTAAGAAGAATGTCATCTGCAAAGAGTGACAATTTAAAGCCTACTCTATTCACTTCAACCCCTTGGATGTCAGGATGGGCTCTTATTAGCGCTGCCAGCGGCTCTATGCATAATATAAAGAGTAATGGCGATAGCGGGCAGCCCTGCCTCGTGCCATTGTGGAGGGGTATCCTCTTTGATTGAGCATGTGTCATTTTTACATAAGCCGAGGGACAGGTGTAGAGGGCTCGTACAGCATTCAGGAAGGGCCCCCCTATACCAAAACACTGCAGCGTAGAGAACATGAACGGCCAACTCAGGCGATCAAAGGCCTTTTCTGCATCTAGGCCTAATACTAATGCTTGCTGTTTCCTCCTATTAAGAACATCTATCAGATCTACAGTCCTCCTTGTGTTATCTCCTCCTTGGTGGTGTAGCACAAAGCCAACCTGATCCTTGTGTATCAAACTCGGAAGCAGACTAACAAGTCTATTTGCCAGTAGCTTTGTAAATATTTTAAGGTCCGAGTTAAGGAGGGCTATAGGACGATAGTTCGCACAATCCATATGATCCTTGTGTGGCTTAGGTATGAGAGTGATAAAAGATTGCAGCATCGTGTCAGGTATAGAGGAACCCCCCAAGAAGAAGTTAAATACTTTAACCATGTGAGGGAGCAGAATATCTATATACGTCTTATAATAAAGATACGATAGACCATCTGGTCCGGGGGATTTACGGTTTGGCAGATTATTAATCACTTCAGTGATTTCCTCTTCTGTAAATTGAGTATTAAGGGTAGCTGCTAGGTCACTAGACAGTTTAGGTAGCTTACATTTTTTAAGAAAAGTAGAGAACTGATCTCGTTGCTGCATAGGATCCCTTGCTCCCTGTAGTGGAAGAGAGTACAAATTTTCATAATATTTTTGGAACAGAGCCATTATTTTATTAGGGTCATAAGTAATAGTGCCATCAGCCTGTCTCATGGCCGTCGGGGCATTCACTAAGGTGGAATCTCGTAGTTGTTTCGCCAGAAGTGTGTGCGACTTATTCCCCCAGGCATAGTATCGTTGTCTGGAGTATAAGAGTAATTTGTCCGTCTTCACTAACGCCAGATCTCTCAGCTTAGCTCTCAACAGAACTATACGTCTTAAAAGGTGTCGAGAACTACGGGATCCCAATTGACCCTCCAGATTTTCCAAATCTTTTTTAATATTGCAATATTGCAAATTCCTATCCCTTTTTAATTTGGAACCAATGGCTATGCAGCTACCCCTGAAGACAGCTTTATGCGCCTCCCATAGAGTGGATATGTTGGAGACTGATTGCTGATTGATACAAAAGTATTCTGATAGGCCCTCTCGCAGCTCCTGTTTAGATACAGGATTAGAAAGCAGACTTTCATTCAATCGCCAATGACAGATCTTAGTAATCGGATGTTAAGTATTCAACTTCAAAAATATTGGTGCATGGTCTGACCAAGAGATAGAACCTATATCAGCATCAACCATTAAACGCATTGTGGGAACATTACCTAAGAAATAATCAATACGAGAATGCATACTATGAGGGTGCGAATAAAATGTGTATGTTTTAGATGTAGGGTAATTTACTCTCCATAGATCAAACAACCCAAATCGTCTCACCAGACGTCTAAAAAGATGAGAAAGCCTAGCTTGCTCTCTAGAGGGGGTTTCCCTGACAGTGTCTGTCTATCAAGCGTTTCAGAGAAGGAGACATTAAAGTCACCTCCCACAATGAGTGCTGCCGGTAATAACTGAGATATTTTAGTGAATACCCTAGTAATAAAAGGAATCTGCTTGGTGTTTGGAGCGTAGAGGTTACATAATACTATAGGAGTGCCATACATTGTAGCCTGCAATATTACAAATCGCCCTAGAGGATCAGAGATCTGGTTGATCACTTGGAGCGGACAGTTAGCAGATAGAAGGATTGCTACCCCTGCCTTTTTCTGCCCACTAGAAGCTGAGTAGGCCCTTGGGAATGATCCCATAGCAAACTTAAACGTTCCAGTGCTATCAAAGTGCGTCTCCTGGAGGAAGACTATATTCGCTCCCTGAGCACGACATTCCGTTAAGGCCAGTCTCCGTTTTACATTGGAGTTCAGGCCTTTAACGTTTAAGGACATACACTTGACCATAGCGGAAATACTGGCTGCGCCATATACTTGCTATTTAGGCAGAAGGTATCATTCCTCCAGGAGACCACAACCCGATCCTTCCAAGTGAAAATCTGGAATAAATCATCAGCAGTAACATTAGATACATTAAACAGATAGTATGACACATGACACACGAGGATATAAGGGAACACACAAGACTTGTACATGTAAGAGGTAAAAACAGGAATTATCCAAACATTGGACTTTAAAGTCCAGATGAGGGCAATCAAAAAAGGCATAAAACACATATTATAGCCCATTCTCTTCTCTCCCACTCTATAGAGAGCTGAGAAAAGGAAGAGGGCCAACAACAACATTCCCCCTTGTGGTGACATGGTTGAACACATCCGACATGGATGCCCATACATTCTTTAGACAATACTTGGAACTACTGAGCTCCTTAAAAGCCCAAGAATACAAGTTTCTTGAACAATTAGGTTCAGGAACAATCAGAAATATATGAGGAACAACAGCCGGCTAACATAGCGACGTAAACTGTAGGAAGCGAGCGTCATTTTATGACTCAGGACACATCCAGTCAGGTCAGTTCATCTCTCGCATTCAATCCCCTGGGTTCTTCTCTTGGCTGGGACCTGCGGTTCTTGCTTCTCACTTGACTCCAAATTGGAAGGGTTGCCATCTGTGGATCAGGGACCTCCCAGTCATCAATAGGAGTCCCAAGGTAGCACAAAAAGCAGGTAAATCTGCGTGAGCACGCAATGGTACAGCTTTACCATTTTTGTTAGCAATAAGTGCAAACGGGTAGCCCCAGCGATATGGAATTTTCTTCTGCCTCATGGACTGTAATAGGGGCTGGAGATGGTGCCTTTTTTGCAAGGTGAGCCACGATAAATCTTGATATAGTTGCACTTGCACCCCTTGAAAATCAATAGCCCTCAGAGCACGGGCTTTAGCCATTATGGCCTCTTTCACCTGGAAGTCCGTGATACGGCAAATAACATCCCGAGGCTGCGCTGACATATTTTTGGGTCGCAATGCCCTGTGAGCTCGGTCCATTTTGATAATATGAGTCGCCGGAGCCTCTAAGATGGAGTTAAATAACCCATTCAGGACCTCATGCAGATTCTCCTCTGATTCTGGTTCAGGCAGGCCCCTCACTCTAATATTATGTCTGCGACCCCTATTATCCAGGTCCTCTAAGTGCCTTGTGTTTTTTCTCGGACCACTATGGTACATTTCTCTACAGTAGATTGGAGATGAGCAATATATTTGCGCGTAGTGTCATGCTCAATTTCTAGGGAGTCTACCCTGGCTGTAACTTGTTGAAAGTCCTGACGTAAGGATGAGATTTCAGCTTTAAATGTATCCCTAACTTCAGCTATTAGGTTTTTAAAGTCCTCTTTAGTAGGGAGGTGCTGCAGCGACTGCCTCAAGGAAGCTGAGGCCTGCGACAATTGCGGGGCGCTATCTTCAAGATCCTCATTTATGTCTGACTGTGAGTCCCAGGGCATATCTTCCCTCATACTTTTCTCCTTGCTGATGTGATCATGGTCCTCTGAGGCTTCTGCCCAGTCTCTTCTGCGCTGCGTTGGGGTAGCAGGGGGGTTATTGCGATTCAGCGCCATTTTGGGCGGCATGGTTGTCAGGAGATTCACCCCTTGCGACTGTCCCCCTGCGTTACCCAACTGCCTCTGTCCCCTCGGCTTGTAGGCAAATTCCTCCGCTAGTGGAGATAGAGGAGAGGCACTCACTGTTAGAAGGCCGCTATGTGCAGTACGCTGTGTCAGGGGCGCATTACTGCCTTCTCCTCCAGCAGTGGTTCCCGCCGCAGTTTCGTGCCACAGACCTCCTGGAGCAGACAGAGCGGCAGCGCGGCGATCCAGGAAGACTGTAATGTCCTGAGACTTCAAAAGGGGTGCCGGGTTTCCTCTCACTCTCTTAGAGGTAAGCGATTTCCCCATGGGACCCGAACACCGTGCTTGTGGAGCTTCTATGTGATGGCTGGGCAGCAGAGCTCCTCACTCACACGTCCATCTTGCCGGACGGTCAAGCCACGCCCCCCCCCCCATATGACTTTTTGAGCGCTTTTTATTCAATTTTTTAGGAGGTGAAGCAGGCAAAAATTGCATTTCTGCCAGTGTTTTTTATTTTTATTTTTTATGGGCTTCTCTATGTGGTATATTTGATATGATAATTTTATTCTGTAGGTTGATACAGTTATGGCGGCACCAAATGTGTATTGTTTTTTATGTTCTACCACTTTCATATCATAAAATCACTTTTTATTAAACTTTTTTTTTGCATCATCAAAATCTAAGACCCATAACTTTTTTATTTTTCCATCAACATAGTTATATGAGGGCTTATTTTTTGCGACATGGGCTGTAGTTTTTATTGGTGTCATTTTCGGATGCATATGACTTTTTGATCACTTTTTATTCATTTTTTGGGGGAGGTGAGGCAAAAAAACAGCAATGCCGCCATTGTTTTTTTATTTTTTACAGCGTTTACCATATGGAATTAGTACTATAATCATTTTATAGATCACCTCATTATGGACGCAGCAATACCAATTATTGGTAGTTTATTTTATTTTTTTAACTTTTTTAATCTTTTATAAATGAGTGGATATTTGAAAAAGCTATTTATTTTATTTTTAATTTACATTTTTATTTATTTTTTAAACTTTATTTATTTTTTTACTTTTTTTTCACACTTTTTTTAATCAAGTACCACTTGGATCTTGAAGATGTAGTGGGGCTGATGGCTGTACTATACTTTGCAATGCTCTTGCATTGCAAAGTATAGTACTATCAGGCAGAAGCGTTGCTGGGGTCTCAAAGGATCCGGGGCCCAAGCCCCAATGAATATGGCCCAACTCTCTAAGGCTACTTTCACACTTGTGGTAGCTTTCTCCTGCAGGCTGTTCTGGCGGGGTAACAGCCTGCCAGATGAATGCTATGGCTAGTGCATCGTGCCGCCGGAAGTGGGGTGGGCCGGAGGACCAGCCGCAGCACGGCAAACATGCCGAGAGGAGGCTGGAATAAAACTGCAGCATGCTGTAGTTTTTTTCAGCCCATCTCTCTGCATGTTTGCCGTACTCACCGAGAAGTCTACCCTCCCAGAGCACACCGCATTTTGCTGTACTTGCTATACAGTAGCACATACAGTACCTCTCACATCCAGGGCCTCGCAGGTGACGTCTCCTCTGATGTAGATCTTCCCTGTCATCATCTTCTCCACTCGGTCCAGAGAACTTCTCTAAGCCACCTCGTCTCTGCAGAGTGTGACACACAGACATCTTAGCTTCCTCACTTTTCTATCATCATCCCCCAACCTGGAGTCCCCACAGTGTTCTCCTGCTGCTCGCTGTGCTCCCCAATACCCCCAAATACTATCCTGATTAAAAATGAGTGCTGTACAGATAGCCCCCCCATAGTAATAGTGCTCCTCATAGTCCCACCAATAGTAATTCCCTTCTAGAATGCCTCCTTAGTAATACTGCCCCTACAGAGCCCCCAACAGTGATAATGCTCCACAAGAGTGCCTCCATTAGTAGAAGAGTAAAATAGCCCTCCAGTAATAATAGTGCCCTCACAGACCCCTCAGTACTAGGATCCTGTCCCAAAGGACTTTTTACCATAGATATTTTGGCTTTTATTCTCGCTGTGGTCATATACAAGAGTGCATTAAATCACAGGGGAAGCAGGGGGTCTATATAAAGCAGCCAAAATTCAATTGTTCGTTCAGGTAGCAGGGACTAGACGTATCGAGTTAGAAAATCCACCAACATTCTCGTTGTAAGATACGTCTATCCCAATCTCCCCCACATAGTGGTTTGCGAACTCGTTCAATGCCAGTGAATTTAAAGTATAACTGTCATATATATATTTTTTGGAGTATTGGATTGTGGTGATTAATATCTCCTTGGTGGCCATAGTTCAACTTTTCACTGTGTACTCAATTCCCCCTTAATTCCACAGTTTTCTTCCCTGTACTGCCTTCTTTTACCTGTGCTTAAAATCAGGTTGCTAGGCATGGTCCGTCTATCTGTTGAAGGACCGAGGAGGCAGAAGCACGCAGCCGTGCAAGGTCATATTACTGACAGCCAGGGACTGTAGGTAAATGATTAAAGCCAGGTCCTCCCCAGCAGCTGATAACAGTGACTGGGCTGTGTGCACTTCTCCCTGTCCCTGCACTTGGCAGACGCTCCCTCACTCTGCAGACTGGGACAATGCAGAGTTGAAGCAGCGCAGACCAGGGAAGGGAGATCTGCCATCTGCTGAGTTCAGAAATGAAAGCAACATGTGGTAAGAGGTGCTGCAGGAGATTAACCCTTTAGGGGGAGGGCTCTGGTTACTGACACTTTTGGGGGGCTATTGTTACTGGCTAGTGAGGGCAGGCGGGATTAGCCTCAGGGTGAGGGCAGTGGCGGCCATCTTAACTGAATAGTGAAATAACAGTTTTATGCAGACTGGTTGCTAAGGGCTGAATCTTATTAAATATGGGGTAAGTCAGTCTAATAGTAACTGATTCTGGAATATCATGTTATTAGTACCTACGTATATGAAAATTTAAATTAGGGTCTAAGTGTGACAGTTATCCTTTAAGCACCGTCAAACGTCCATTATGGACAGCATTAACATGTCTGGCCACCGTAGTCTCTCTCTTATTCCGAACATCCCCAAGGTGTTCACCTATCTGGCGAGATAATTCTCTTCCTGTCTTACCTACATATTGTGAGCCGCACAGGCAGGTGATCAAATAGACCACCCCCATAGTGCGGCATGTAATGAAGTCATGTATATCGTGTTTAATAAAATCGCTAAAGCTACAGTCTCCACATCTAAGACAGCCCCTGGTAGGATTTTCCATCCAACTCAGGGGCCTCTCTGGTGGGACATAATGCCTCTCCATGTTAGTTTACTCCCTTTATTAGGCATCAATATACCATCATGGTAGGGACTGCTAGTGGTACTGGTCCATCTGTAGTGGTGTCTATGAACAGGATTGTGGGCCTTCTATTTTTAAGGTATCATACTAAAAGTTATAATTTACTACTGCCCGTTTTATTAATTTGCTTTGTACAGGGTGGGCCATTTATTTGGATACACCTTAATAAAATGGGAATGGTTGGTGATATTAACTTCCTGTTTGTGGCACATTAGTATATGTGAGGGGGAAAACTTTTCAAGATGGGTGGTGACCATGGCGGCCATTTTGAAGTCGGCCATTTTGAATCCAACTTTTGTTTTTTCAATAGGAAGAGGGTCATTTGACACATCAAACTTATTGGGAATTTCACAAGAAAAACAATGGTGTGTTTGGTTTTAACGTAACTTTATTCTTTCATGAGTTATTTACAAGTTTCTGACCACTTACAAAATGTGTTCAATGTGCTGCCCATTGTGTTAGATTGTCAATGCAACCCTCTTCTCCCACTCTTCACACACTGATAGCAACACCGCAGGAGAAATGGTAGCACAGGCTTCCAGTATCCGTAGTTTCAGGTGCTGCACATCTCGTATCATCTGAAGGCAATCGTCTATGCTGTGAAGATACGAGATGTGCAGCACCTGAAACTACGGATACTGCAAGCCTGTGCTAGCATTTCTCCTGCGGTGTTGCTATCAGTGTGTGAAGAGTGGGAGAAGAGGGTTGCATTGACAATCCAACACAATGGGCAGCACATTGAACACATTTTATAAGTGGTCAGAAACTTGTAAATAACTCATGAAAGAATAAAGTTACGTTAAAACCAAGCACACCATTGTTTTTCTTGTGAAATTCCCAATAAGTTTGATGTGTCACATGACCCTCTTCCTATTGAAAAAACAAAAGTTGGATTCAAAATGGCCGACTTCAAAATGGCCGCCATGGTCACCACCCATCTTGAAAAGTTTCCCCCCTCACATATACTAATGTGCCACAAACAGGAAGTTAATATCACCAACCATTCCCATTTTATTAAGGTGTATTCATATAAATGGCCCACCCTGTACATTGCGGTAGTCTGCTTGGACTGCATTGGTCCGTAAAGTAGAACAGCTTTAGACTGTGTGTTTATTGATCTAGTGGATCTATAAGACCCTCCTTTAGAGACTCCAGTAGAAATAAGAACGCCTAATATCCCCTAAAATGCCCCTACAGTGCCCCCAGTATTTATTTTGCCCCCTTCTGTTATAATGCTCTCCCCTGCAGTGCCTCCTGTAGTTATATTCCTCCTCTTAGTGTCCTCACAAATTATTATTCCTCAGCCCCTCCACCATACAGTCCCATGTAAATAACACTATTTCCCTCCCTCCGTCATAGAGTCCCATGTAAATAACATCACACCATCTCTCCAGCCCCCTACAATAAACAGTCCCATGTAAATAACATCCCTCTCTGTCTACAGCCCCCTCCAATATACAGTCCCATGTAAATACCATCCCTCTCTGTCTACAGCCCCTTCAAAATACAGTCCCATGTAAATTACATCACCCCCTCCCCAGTCTCCTCCAACATACAGTCCCATGTAAATAACATCACTCCCTCCCCCAGCCACCATCAATATACAGTCCCATGAAAATAACATCACTCCCTCCCACAGCCACCTTCAACATACAGTCCCATGTAAATAACATCACCCCCTCCCCCAGCCACCATCAATATTCAGTCCCATGTAAATAACATCACCCCCTCCCCCAGCCACCATCAATATACAGTCCCATGAAAATAACATCACTCCCTCCCACAGCCACCTTCAACATACAGTCCCATGTAAATAACATCACCCCCTCCCCCAGCCACCATCAATATACAGTCCCATGTAAATAACATCACCCCCTCCCCCAGCCACCATCAATATACAGTCCCATGTAAATAACATCACTCCCTCCCACAGCCGCCATCAGCATAAAGTGCCATGTAAATAACATCACTCCCTTCCACAGCCACCATCAATATACAGTCCCATGTAAATAATAACATCACCCCCTCCCACAGCCGCCTTCAACATACAGTCCCATGTAAATAACATCACTCCCTCCCACAGCCACCTCCAATATACAGTCCCATGCAAATAACATCACCCCCTCCCACAGCCGCATTCAACATACAGTCCCATATAAATAACATCACTCCCTCCCCCAGTCACCATCAATATACAGTCCCATGTAAATAACATCACTCCCTCCCACAGCCGCCTTCAACATACAGCCTCATATAAATTACATCGCCCCCTCCCCGGCCTCCTCCAACATTCAGTCCCATGTAAATAACATCACTCCCTCCCGTAGCCACCATCAATATACAGTCCCATGTAAATAACATCACTCCCTCCCACTACCGCCATTAACATACAGTCCCATGTAAACATCACTCCCTCCCACAGCCGCCATCAACATACAGTCCCATGTAAATAACATCACTCCCTCCCCCAGCCACCATCAATATACAGTCCAATGTAAATAACATCACTCCCTTGCCAGCCACCTCCAATATACAGTCCCATGTAAATAACATCAAACCCTCCCACAGCCGCAATCAACATACAACCCCATGTAAATAACATTACTCCTGAACATTTAGTCCCATGATAACATCCCTCCCTTCAGCCCTAACATACAGTCCCAGTTAAATAATCACAACTCCCAGCATTGCTCTGCCTCCTCATATACAGACATCACCACAGCTTCTTCTCCTCTTCACTGCCGTCCTCTCCTGCACTGGTCACATGATGGTGACATCATCGCAGGTCCTTCTCAACCCCTGCCTTATGCACTGATCACATAATCTGTGATGTCATCACAGGTCCTTCAGATCTTGCAGTGCATTAGATTCATTTGCCACCATGAGGATGGCAATACAGTTGTATCTGCCTGGCAGGCAGTACATTCGTGGCCTGGGACAAAACATCAGGGGCCCAGGCCACGAATGTTTTAGCCTAGCAACGCCTCCTGCTATCAGGTACCATCGGGCCGCTGCCATCGCATTTTTGTAATGCGTTGGCTTTCGGTGTATTACACAGCGTTAGGGCTCGTTCACATGAACGTTTTTTGCGTTCCGTATACGGGCCGTTTTTTGAGTTCCATATACGGTCCGTATACAGAACCATTCATTTCAATGGTTCCGCAAAAAAAACGGAATGTACTCCGTATGCATTCTGTTTCCATATTTCCGTTTTTCCGTTCCATTGAAAGATAGAACATGTCCTATTATTGCCCGCAAATCACGTCCTATTATTAAAAGTGATCAAAAATACCCCAAATGATACTAATGAAAAGTAAAAGCTGTCCCACAAAAATCTGCCCCTTAAATAAATCTGTAGAAAGAAAAATAAAAAAGTTATGGGTCTTGGGATGCGATTTCCAAACTTTTTTTTTTTTTAAAAAAAGTAAAACTTTAAAAAGTAAAAAATTCTGACCCAGAGAGTAAAGTTATCATATTATCTATGCCACAAGGTGATCGTCACAATATTTACAATGTAAAAAGTCAATGGCGGCTTTGTTTTTTTTGTTGCTTTCATACCACCACAGAAAGATTTAATAAAAGTTAATCAATTATTATATGTACCCCAAAATGGTGCCATTAAAAACTACAACTGGTCTTGCAAGAAAAAAAGTCCTCATACATCTACATGGACAGAAAGATCAAAAAGTTATAACTGTTAGAATGTGACGATCAAAAACAGAGAAAAAAAATCTTGGTCACTAAAGTATATGGGAGTAGGGGTTGGAAGAGATGAAGCCACCTGAATTCCCCCTTCAAAAGAAATAACACCCAAAGGGCCCCCTTAGTAAGTAAGAATGTTGCACGTGCCCCCTTAAAACTAACAATGCACCCTAGGTACCCCACATAACATTGCCTCCTTCGTGTCCCTGAAGAATAAAACTTGTAATCACGTGATGAGGGCTGGGTCCTCCTCTCCTCTTTCCTGCCAGCTAGTGTATGTGCCTCTGGTGTCCTGTAGAATGATAGGGCAGGGAGTCTATGCCTACGCTTCAATTGTATCAGTGTCCTGTGGAGTGTGGCACTCACTTGGTGCAAAATTAAATCTTAGGTATGCTCTAAAGAAAACCTGTCTTCAGGAAAATGCTGTGCCATCTGCGGGCAGCATGCTATAGAGCAGGAGGAGCTGAGCAGACTGATATTTAGTTCTGTGGGAAAAGATTTAGCAAAATTAGTAATTTACACATTTAAGCTTCTGCTTTTGCTATACTTAGGTCATGCGAGCAGGGTGGTCCTACTCAGTGATAGACAGTTTTCCCTGTATGCTTAGTCTTTCTAATGTTTCCATAGCCTGAAGGTAGGTTAGCACTGTGAATATGTTGCACAACAAATACCTGCATGTCTAAAGACAAACTAGCGTGTTAAGAGTTGGTTGGACATCACTCCTCTTTCTTCAGTACGGTGCTCAATGGTAATTAGGATCAATATAGTAGAGATAAACCACGGCACTCGTTATATAAGGTTAAATCAATTATGCTTTTTAATTATTAATCCATCCAGGAATAAATTGTATACACTGCCAACGTTTTGGTCCTATCACAGGACCTTGCTCACGGCCTGGGATAAAGTAGAAAATATGGTACACATAGGTATTAATGCATAATAAATTGAATATTCCTAGATATAGTTTTCAATTAGTTCAATTAGTGACATGTATCTAGAATGTCGGAAAATTCATACAAAATATTCAAATGCAAATCACATTGCAGTGTAATATACAGAGGAGCAGCTGCTGTTAGTGCGGTACCAGCTGTAGACAGATGTAATTACTAGTGATGAGCGGCAGGGGTCATATTCGAATTCGCGATATTTCGCGAATATTTTTTAGAATATTCGTCGAAAATTCGCAAATTCGAAAATTCTCGATTTTTTTTTTTTACTCAAAAAATCGGAAAGGTAATAAAGTCAAGTATATTGCAGCCTTCTAATTGGCCCACAAGCTAGAAGCAGTGAGGGATCATGGGATCATGTGTACTGATAAAAAAAAAAAAAAAAAAAAATCTGAAAAAATTCGAATATTCGAAATTTCGAATATATATAACTATATTCGAAATTTTTGCGAATTTTCGAAGTACCTATATTCGCAATAAAAATTCGAAATTCGAATATTCGTGATCAACACTAGTAATTACACAGACAGCAAGGAATTGCAGAGCATCGCAGGTCCCAATGGTGATTTTTGATGTAACCTGTAGGGCACAAGAAGTGCTGATTTCAGTATGGAAACACATATAATGGCGGATAGGGAATATCTGTATATGCTTGTTATAATCAGAGAGCATATAGAGTTGCATAGGTGCCTATGATAGCTGAAGTCTGGGGCATATGCTCGGCAAAGTTCATAAATACATGTGGACCTCAGAAACCTATGTATACATATAAATAAATCGATAAAGATTGACCCATTATACAGAAAAGGTGTCACAGATAGCAAGTATACCTTAGTCTCGGATGCATGTTGTCTGCTGGATGGTGTTCTGAGCGGTCACATAGCCCCAGTTTAAATGCTGTAAGTTCCGGGGTTCACAGCGTGTGGCGCTGTGCGTCCAGCGTCATCACGTCAGTGCGCGCCGAACCGCGACATCACCACACTAGCGGCACCGCCGCGCATGTGCGATAGGCAGGCAGCAGTATGATACTGAGTATGGGCACTGGCAAAAATATATAGATAGAATGAGAAGGTGTGTCCAAACTTTTGGTCTGTACTGTATATACAGTGGATATAAAAAGTCTACACAAATATAAATCATTTCAGAACTTTTTCCACCTTTAATGTGACCTATAAACTATACCACTCAATTGAAAAACAAACTGAAATCTTTTAGATGGAGGGAAGAAAACAAAAACAAAAAAAAATAATGGGTGTTGCATAAGTGTGCACACCCTCTTATAACTGGGGATGTAGCTGTGTTCAGAATTAAGCAATCACATTCAAAATCATGTTAAATAGGAGTCAGCATACACCTACCATCATTTAAAGTGCCTCTGATTAACCCCAAATAAAGTTCAGCTGCTCTAGTTGGTCTTTCCAGAAATTTTCTTAGTCGTATCCCACAGCAAAAGCCATAGTCCACAGAGAGCTTCCAAAGCATCAGAGAGATCTCATTGTTAAAAGGTATCAGTCAGGAGAAGGGTACAAAAGAATTTCCAAGGCATTAGACATGGAACACAGTGAAGACAGTCATCCTCAAGTGGAGAAAATATGGCACAACAGTGACATTACCAAGAACTGGAAGTCCCTCCAAAATTGATGAAAAGATGAGAAGAAAACTGGTCTGGGAGGCTACCAAGAGGCCTACAGTAACATTAAAGGAGCTGCAGGAATATCTGGCAAGTACTGGCTGTGTGGTACATGTGACAACAATCTCCCGTATTCTTTATATGTCTGGGCTAATGGGTAGAGTGGCAAGACGAAAGCCTTTTCTTACGAAGAAAAACATCCAAGCCAGGCTACATTTTGCAGAAACACATCCGAAGTCTCCCAAAAGCATGTGGGAAAAGGTGTTATGGTCTGATGAAACCAAGGTTGAACTTTTTAACCATAATTCCAAAAGATATGTTTGGCGCAAAAACAACACTGCACATCACCAAAAGAACACCATACCCACAGTGAAGCATGGTAGTGGCAGCATTATGCTTTGGGGCTGTTTTTCTTCAGCTGGAACTGGGGCCTTAGTTAAGCTAGAGGGAATTATGAACAGTTCCAAATACCAGTCAATATTGGCACAAAACCTTCAGGCTTCTGCTAGAAAACTGAACATGATAACGACCCAAAGCATACATCCAAATCAAAAAAGGAAGAAGATTAAAGTTTTGGAATGGCCCAGCCAGAGCCCAGACCTGAATCTGATTGAAAATCTGTGGGGTGATCTGAAGAGGGCTGTGCACAAAATATGCCCTCACAATCTGACAGATTTGGAGTGTTTTTGCAAAGAAGAGTGGGCAAATCTTGCCAAGTCAAAATGTGCCATGCTGATAGACTCATACCCAAAAAGACTGAGTGCTGTAATAAAATCAAAAGGTGCTTCAATAAAGTATTAGTTTAAGGGTGTGCACACTTATGTAACCATATTATTTATGTTTATATTTTTTCTTCCCTCTACCTAAAAGATTTCAGTTTGTTTTTCAATTGAGTTGTACAGTTTATAGGTCACATTAAAGGTGGAAAAAGTTCTGAAATGATTTATCTTTGTCTCATCTTTTTACAGCACAGAAACCTGAAATTTTAACAGGGGTGTGTAGACTTTTTATATCCACTGTATATATATAATAAACAGCGCGCCTCTCTCGTCAGTGCGTCTTCTGTCTTGTGGACGTCGCTGGGGAAGGGCGCCGCTGCGTCCGTGGGTGGTGAGTGATTCGACTGACTTCGCGCTTGCGCAGTGACTACAGGGGAACGCCAACTCCATGCTGACACGCTGAACCACCAATGGTACGCTGTTTTGTTATTTTTTTATATCCAATATAGGTCAGCTGTGTATATTCAGCCTATCTCTTTTTTTAACCCTTCACTTGTCCGATGCACTGGCACTTTTAGATTTTTTATGTATAAACAGATCGATACTATGTATGTATTTTTAATCACGATTCTAATCATGGAGATATTATGTTTATTCATTGTAATCATACACTTATTGTATTATTTGGTATGTTTGACTATATAATTATATGCTGGAATCACTTGATACACTGAATGGTTAAACTGTTCACTTCCATCACATGATTTGATTCGGGTATTTATACCCATGTGTGACATTATTGTAATGCTTGACAAAGGCCCCATTGTGTGGGCTGAAACGTTGCCTGGGAATAAACGGGTCATCACCTTTTTACCACATTTGGAGTGCTGCCTATTCTTTGGAGATATTACACTGTATATATATATATATATATTATAGATATCTCAAAGAAGAGGCAGCACTCCAGGATAAAGTGAAAAACGACCCGCTTTATTTCCACTGTGCAACGTTTCAACTGCTCATTGCAGTCTTTCTCAAGCATAACAATTGGTGTCACAGCATTTACATTTATACCCACAATGCTTAGTGAGTCAAATAACAGGGTGATTGGCAATAACATGATCAATAATGTATAAAAACATGAATTACATTAAAATTTTCCATAATCATATGTGAATTCATTTATATATCATGTGTCAAAATCACAATTTTTACATACATGGTGAGATCTCATAGACAATTTTCAAAATTCACAAATAAACACTGCCTAGTTCATAAAGTGCCTCGTGCTTTAGTTACAGTGATCACCTGAAAGTGCTAATTAAGCGGTCAGTGGCTGCATGGTTTAAAACTTACTAACTTACAGAGTGGAGTATCGTGATGGCAGCCGTCCCGGCGTCCCTGGGGTCTCACCGCGCATGCTCGGTATCCTGGATACCGGTGTACACTAACAGAGACCGCTTTTTTGGAGAGGAACCCAAAAATGACTTCAAACATACAGACCTGAAGCCAAAATCAAAATATAATCCCCTACATGAATACTCCTCGGCGCTAAACAGCTTCATGAACCAAGTAACCAGGGATATAAGAAAAATTCGCTATCCCAAAAAACCGCAATATATGTGCAATATTTCTGAGGAGGAAAAGAAAGCCATTATCACTATGCAGAAAAATCATGATATTATCATACGCCCAGCCGACAAAGGAGGGGGTATAGTCCTAATGAATATTAAGGACTATAAGGGAGAAGCAGACAATATTTTGAGTGATAACAGAACATACAAAAAACTAAAGAGTGACCCAACTGAGTTTTTTAAAAAACAACTTAAGGGATTAGTTCAAAAAGGAAAAGATATAGGTATTTTAAATAAAAAAGAAGCTACATTCATAAATAATGAACACCCAAAAATTGCAGTGCTATACCATAACCCAAAAATACATAAAGATACCCAAAAACCACCAGGGAGACCTATAGTGTCTGGTATAGACTGCCTCACTAGCTCCCTCTCCAGGTACATTGATCAACAACTCCAGCCATATGTACAGGTACTTCCAACCTACCTCAAGGATACCAAACATACTCTACAAATTCTAAATAAGATAGAATGGAAAGAAAACTATATCATTGGTACACTTGACGTAAAATCACTGTACACTGTTATAGAAAATAAAAAAGGGGTAGACGCTGTTCAACATTTTTTAAGAGCTAAGGGAGAGATGCCAGAAGCACAAATAAATTTTGTGGGGGAATGTATTATGTTCATTTTAACCAAAAATTATTTTTTATATAATACATTTTTTTATCTCCAGACCTGGGGGACCGCTATGGGGACGAGATTCGCACCGGGGTTTGCAAATTTGTACGTCGGATGGTGGGAAAAACTTTCTATCCATCCTGATGGCACCCCCCGTGCGGGTCTCGTCCTCTGGCGGCGTTTTATAGATGACATTATTTTTATATGGGATGGGGGGGAAATAAAACTGCAGGAATTTTTAAAGGATATTAATAAATACGATTTTTATCTAGAATTGACTTCATCCTACAGTCAAAAAGAAATTCATTTTTTAGATTTAGTTATTTATGCGGAGGGAGACAAATTACTCACCAGAACCTACAATAAATCGACGGATGGCAACAGCTTCATTGCTATGGAGAGTTGCCATCTCCCTAGATGGTTGGAAAATATCCCACGGAGCCAATTCATGAGATTGAGAAGAAACTGTGCAGGAACCGGGGATTACGAAAGGGAGGCAGAGATTTTACAGAAGAAATTTGAACATAAAGGATATGATAAAACAAAATTAATACAACAAAAAACAGAAATAAACAAAATAAATAGAGAAACCTTATTAATTGAAAGAAAAAACAAAACATCTAATAAGGAAGATGAAACTGAAATAACAATTCCGCCCATCATTACACCATATAATAACCAAGTTCCACTTTTTTAAAAAATCATAAAAAGACATTGGGACATCCTCAAGGAGGACAAAATTATAGGTGAAATGATCCCTAAAGATCCCAAATTTGTGTTCCGAAAGGCACAGAATGTGGGCAATATGATCGCATCTACAAATAAATGTACGGGAATAAACGCAAATGAGAAAAATCAAAAAGGAAAAGGGGAAGAAAGGGGTGGCTTCTATCCATGTAAAATATGTAGAGGATGCAAAATATCCCAAGATAAGAAAATAAAAACGCTAATAAATAACATGGAAGGAACATACCAACAAAACATAAAGAATTTTATAACATGCAACAGCAAGGGTGTTATTTACACAATAACATGTCCATGCAAAAAGATATATGTGGGCCGCACAAAAAGACCCCTGAAGAAAAGGATAGGGGAACACATATATAATATAAATAGAAAATATGAAGGCCACCCATTATCCCGTCACTATAATATAAAACATGGAGGCAGCTTCGTGGGTTCGAATTTTTGTGGGGTAGAAATCATACAAAGAAACAAAAGGGGAGGTGACTATGTTAAAGAAATGTCCAAAATAGAGGCAAAATGGATATTTAACATGGACACTCTAATGCCTAATGGCTTAAACGCAGAAATAGAGCTGTTCGGCTTTGAATGATGATTGGCATTGGACTTGTGCAAAAATGGCAGAGAAGGGGTTAATACTCTGGACTACAAATTAGCACATAAATAGAGAGAACATGAACAGCCTTGTAACATTCCCTGATGAAGAACAGCGTCTGTTCGAAACATGTTGGAGTAAAGATACCTGGCACCTATGGTCATTGATGACCGTGGTAGTGACGTCACTCATTTCTCTTAGTGAGCGCTAAAAAAGTTTTAGTCTAAACCTTTACTGATTGCAGCATCGCGTCACCGGCCGGGACACGAAGCTACACACTGACTTGCACGCTGACCTGCACGCCGACTCATACGAAACCTGAACCACCTCATTTCCCGGACTCCAGCATCGAGGATTCGGTGAGCAACAATCACTCAATCGGCAATCTCCGATTTTCAGAAAGCCGCACCAGCGCACCAAATACAGAAGCACAAGCAGGAGGATCAACATACAGACAGGAGTTCACACTACAGGTATACTGGCAAAGCCAGATAAAGACTTGTATAACAGTGTATACTCATGTGCTGAATTGTAATAATCTGTGATACTCCTGCATTAATTTCAATATACTTAAAGTCCCAGAGCGCAGTATCGTTATATTTATTAAAATGACAAGAAATGTATGACATAAGGCACAAGGGTAAAGGAGGGTGGGAGGCCCCATGTAGCGGGGTCATAAACAACCTCACTCACAGAAACCCAACTGACAGGGAAAAAGGGTCACAGCGCTGGGTGTGAGGCCGCATAAATATGGGAGAACTGTAAGTTCACCCAAAGTAACATATAATAATATGTGTTGCATGCATATAAAAGGTAAGTATGATCACACATAGCAGAATTGCCCACCCTGGATGACTAGGATGGCCGCGTAGAAAATGCTGATAGCCAAATACCCAGGGCTGTGACCCTTTTTCCCTGTCAGTTGGGTTTCTGTGAGGGAGGTTGTTTATGACCCCGCTACATGGGGCCTCCCACCCTCCTTTACCCTTGTGCCTTATGTCATACATTTCTTGTCATTTGATTATGTTTCAATAAATTACATATATTTTATATGTGCGTTTTCTCATCTTTTTGGGGTTATTAGTTTGTATCTTTTGTTGGCTCAGTATAATATACTAGCCCCAAGTGTTATTTATACACCCAATTTGAGTTTTGTCTTATAGGTTGGTCTAGATGGTGAAGTATAGCCAGATGTGGTTAAAAGTTAAAGAATCTTCTCAACAGGATGGTTAAAGTTTTTTTGGGGGGGTTTGGAATATTGAGGCCCTATCCTCTGAATAGGCCATTAATATATATTGGTGAGAGTCCAACTCTCAACACCCAAACACTGATCAACTGTTTGAGGAGCTTGTAGCAAGTGTTACGGCCTCGCATTATTTTCATGGGTCAATCTAATCGTACAAAGTCTACTTAATATCGCTAGTGGAGGATATTGCAGTGTTTGCATTTCCAAGCATCTGATTATCAGGAGTGCTGAAAGTCAAACCCCTACTTGATAGTATTATATATTGATGGCCTGCCTTGAAGTAAGGGCCTCAATATTTTGAACTCAAAAACCTCTTTGTTTAAAGTAGCTATAAAAACTGAACACTGCTTTTTGTAACATTTGTGTGACTAGAGCTATGCAGTATACTCTATATCAGGCATGCTCAACCTGCGTCCTTCCAGCTGTTGCAAAACTACAACTCCCAGCATGCCCGAACAGCCTACAGCTATCAGCCTACAGCAAGGCATTATGGGAGTTGTAGTTTTACAACAGCTGGAGGGCCGCAGGTTGAGCATGCCTGCTCTATATAATCACAGCTGGTGTGCTGTGTTTGGTGTCCTCAAAATATTATATAATCATAATATCATATGTAAATATCTAATATCTAATTCCCTACTTATGGAAAAAAATGTCCATATGATAATTAACCTCATCCATTTATTATTTTCACAGTACCTTGAGCTCAGATTTAACAGATGTGTACGACTGATTTGCACATTGTTGTTCATCATCCAAACGGTATGTAATGTCTAACTGGTGATTAAATTATAATTCTAGTTTGCAGAACATTTCACAGTTTAATGGCTCATGCACATGTACTTTTTTTTTCCCCGTGTCTGTTCTGTTTTTTCTTGCAGACCGTATGCGGAACCATTCATTTCAATGGGTCCGCAAAAAAAATGGAAGGTACTCTGTGTGCATTCCGTTTCCGTATGTCCGTATTACCGTTCCGCAAAAAAATAGAACATGTCCTATTATTGTCTGCACTACGGACAAGGATAGTACTGTTCTATTAGGGGCCAGCTGTTCCGTTCCGCAAAATACGGAATCCACACGGAAGTCATCCATATTTTTTGCAGACCGCAAAATACATACTGTTGTGTGCATGAGGCCTAAGGGTAGGCCCTCCAGGGTGGAAATGCTGTTGATTGTACCAGCAACTTTGATGCAAGGAAAAGATTACACTAGTAGGCATGAGATGAGATATTTCAACACATCTTATCCGCATACAGTACATCAGTGCTTTTTTAAATCTGTAAAATGTACATTTCTGTTGTGTATTTTCTCCTCAGATTTGACCCTTTTTAATGTTCTGGGATGAAATCCATGGTTAATGTGCAGCAAAACAATATGTGGTGAATCCACAGCCCAATCAGCATGTAGACACATACAGATTTTGCTTAATATTTGCTGTGAATATTCACCAGGTCGATAAACTTTAAGGGTGCGGCCACATGGTAAGGACTCTGCATTACATTTTTGAAGCCAAAATCAAGAGTGTATCATAAATGGATTGAAAGTGTAAAGGACAGATACGACTTCTCTTTTTTTAATTAACTCCTGGTTTTGGCTTTGAAATCTGCATCAGGAAGCCCGACCATGTGCCATTCCCTAAATCTACTTTAAAAGTTTGTAGATCCTTAGCTTTACTTGCTTTGCTCTGATCTTACATTACATTATTTACAGGTGTAGCTCCTTCAAAGTTCTCCTTGTTGCCTTTGGAAACAGACCTCGCTTTGCTGCTGTCAGTGACCTGATTAAAGAGGTTGTCCAAGATAATTAAAAATCTCAGGCAACCCCTACAAAGTCTTGGATATCGGTCTACAGCTGTGTACAGTAATTGGCTGCAGCAGTCACGTGCCATATCCAGGGAGTACCAGAGACAGTGCTGGTGTAAGGCATGAGTATATGATGTGCTTTTATTTTAAGACATTGTAGCGGTAGTGTGAGATTTTTAATTATCTTGGACAACCCATTTAAGCCAAGCCAACCAGAAACATGAGATAGCTGCCAGCTGACAGGTATTCCTCCCAACTTTACACATTTTGCACCAAAATATATTACAGTATGGGATTTGCACACTTATTAGGCCTTCCTGGAGAGTTCAGAAAAGTGTGTGGAAAAGAGGTGGCTAACGGGAGACACCATGTTCCAAATTTATATAATACGCAATTCATTTTTTTTGTAAGGTATTAGCGTGTTTAGTATACTGTGCATAACAAGATATGGTGTAAGGATGAAAAATGTATTTATGCCTGTTGGTTTGCACCAAATATATACCATGTGAGCAATTTTGATAAATGTGATACAATTTTCCAAATTTTCAACAAATTATAATTGTGTGCAATACTATTGATCACTACAAGACAAATAGTGCAAAGTATTAGCAAAGTTGCTTAACTTCATATGTAGATATAAATTGTAAAATGTTGAAGAGAGAAGTTTTTTTTATTTAAGAATGTTTTACACCGGAATAAAATGTTTTACGGAATAAAAAATAAATATGGGGTAATTTATCAAACTGGTGTAAAGTAGAACTTGCTTAGTTGCCCATAGCAACCAATTAGATTTCACCTTTCATTTTTCACAGCTCCTTTGGAAAATGAAAGGTGAAATCTGATTGGTTGCTATGGCAACTAAGCCAGGTCTACATTACACCAGTTTGATAAATCTCCCCTATAGTTTTTATCATTGTTTTGAATATTTATGGTATATACTGAAAAAATATCAAGAATCACAAATACATTATATAAAAGGAAGTAAACTATACAGTCTGATGGGTATGTATAAATTAGCCATGTCTAAAAGGAGTTTTCTGGGTGTTTAATATTTATGAACTATCCTCAGGATAGGTCATCAATATGTGATTGGCGGGGGTCTGATTCCTAGCATCCCCACTGATGAGCTGTTTGAACATGCCGTAACTCTCCAGTGAGAGCTGGAGACTCTGCCTAGGCCAGTGACATCATATTCATCAGTCACATGGCCTAGCTAGGGTTAGGCGCATCTCAGTCCCATTCAAGTCAATGGCCCTGAGCTGCAATACCAAGTACAGCCACTATGCAACACGCAGCATTGTGCTCATTAAGCTGCATGGAGGTCATCAATATGTAACACCCGGAAAACCCCTTTAAAGTAAGCACAGTTATAATTGTAGGCAATGAAAGTTGAGATAAATAAGGCATACGGTATATAGAGAAACTGCAATCTGAAACCTGCAGAAATTTTTCTGGCTCCTAATACTACAGTAATTTTACATGTATCAACAGTTTAATTTACAGAGTCGAAATGCAGGGGCTGGTGATATTATTCAGCAGTGTCTGCTCACCCTCTGAGCTATGTAACAAATGTATCTGTAAGGAATAAATCAAGGCAACTGGACTTACTGTAGATTTCTTGAACATGTTTCACTCGTTCTTCCAACGAGCTTTCTCAATTCTGAGAGAAAGCTCATTGGAAGAACGAGTGAAACGTGTTCAAGAAATCTACAGCAAGTCCAGTTGCCTTGATTTATTCCTTACAGATATACCATGACCTGGATAAATGAGAACCTTCACAGACATAAGTAACAAATGGCAATAGCAGAAAGTTACGTCATAGTTACATAGTTGGTAAGCAAGACACAGCTTCTTCACATCCAACCTTTATTCCTATCAGGTTCATCCAGAGTAAGTAAAAACCCCTATGAGTCAGATACCTACTCTCCCATGTAAAGGGAAAGAATTTCCTTACTGACTCCAGATATGGCTATCAGAATAAATCCAGAAATCTAGTGCCTGTAACCTGCAATATTTTACATTCAAGAAAGACATCATGGCTCCTCTTGAACTTGTATAATGATTCAGCCATAACAACATCCCGTGGCAGTCAATCCCATAATCTTACTGCTCTTACAGTAAAGAATACCCATCTCTATTGATGAAACCTTATTTCATATAGAAAATTGCCTAGTAATTTGATTTTTATTAGATTATATTATCACATGGGTTTTAACATAATTTGCTATTCGAAATTAGTGACTTTTAAAAATACCTTTATTTAGTTATAGTGCGGGTATAGGTATGCATATACCAACAGAGTGTACTACAATTTCAAAAGGATTATATATAAATTTCTTTTGACAGGGGAGTAGTGACCCCTAGCTAAAACGTATGTTAGTGACACAAAAACTATCAGTTAACTACGGCGGTTCGAGGATCAAAACAAAAATTAGTACATGGTCTGAGGAGAAAAGGGCAGGGCAGACAAGATGCTTACCCTAAAGGCCCTAAAACCTGCTCAGCCCAGGGTAACCCCCTGATGGTGGAGGTTCCCTGTCCCCGAACCTAAAACTGTCAAGTCCCTAGGTTGACCCTAACCGGGGAAAGGTAATAGATATACAGTAACGGTATCAAAAGGAATATACCGGAGGGAAAAAGGTGGTTCATATAGCCAGGGTCGCCACCTGTCCTCTGCGAAATTCAAACAATACATATAATGAATACAAAAAGTGAGTGGAAGGGGGTCCAGATATTCGGGGGATCACCATTCCTCACCAGTAAACAGTACGCACATTTTAAAATATACACATCTTATAACTCAGACCTCAACGCGTTTCACCTGTATAGAATCAGGCTCATCAGGAGGTAGATAGAAATTTGGACAAACGTCCGGCAATGATATAGATGTGACCAATGATGCGAAAGCGATAATATAATAAACCGATACTTAGCTAAAGATGTTCAGACGGAGGGAGCGTAGATATAGCATTACCAGAAGGCAAGATAACTACATCAACACGTGATACCTAGAAAAATGTATATATAAAGGGGACACTTCAGTATAATATAAAGTAGCCACTCACAACTCTATAGAAAGTTCTCACCAATTAGAGAGATAAATCAGGACTTACATAGTGCTGGTGCTGGCCAATACCTCCCCCAGTAGCCTGCTTTGGGCCCAGGTGAGGTGCCAGTGAGAATAGAACCCATTTATAGGGTCTTAATCAGTGCGTCCGGACGCCGGAAGGGCGCTTCCGGTCTCCTGGAACGCATAATGGAACGCAAGGCGCTTCCGGTTTGCGTCACTTCCGGCGCCGTGGAACGCATCGTGAGCCGCATAGGGCCTGATGCCGGTGCCGGAAGGCAGCAGAGGCCGTGCTGTCAATGCAGCTTTGATCCTAGGGGGTTTAGGTTGAATGAGCGGCCAGTATGTTAACACTGAAAGTAACGGTTATGAGTAGGCATGTCCCAAATACAGCTGTGCTAGCCGATAGAGAAGACTATAACCTGGGGGCACAGTTATTTAAGGAAAACCTTCAGCAAAGACCCCCAATGAGACAGAAATGAATCACAGAGCAAACGATATATAATAATAAAGGATAACAACCAAGATACACAAAAACCTGCCTCTTCATTAATATTGATAGAGTTTGAGAGGTAACAGGTAGCATTTAAAGATATGGGGAATCAGTCTTGAATAAACTCCTTTTTTTTAAGTGGTGCTTTCCGCACTGATCGGCACAGAGACCATGGGTCACATACCAGAGATACTTGGAAGATAAATTACTGAGGAGCGTCAAAAATTAAACACAAGACAGGGAGAGAATTAAATAAAACATGCAAAATTGAGTCTTTCATTGAGACCGAGGGGGGACTGGGATTGAAAATGGTATATCCAGGAGGACTCTTTTTGAAGAATCCTTCTGTCCCAGTCGCCCCTCCTCTCGGGAAAAGGGACCACCTCCAATACCGAGAAACGAGCCGAGCTCACATCTCCCTTGTGGCAATTATTAAAGTGATGAGCCACCGGGGTATCCTTCGATTTTTTAATATCGTTCAGATGTTCACAGATTCTTCTCCGTAATTCCCTCTTAGTTTTGCCAATGTAGTCGAGGGGGCAACTACATTGGCAAATGTAGACGACGCCTTTGGTTTTACAGTTGGCGAAGTCACGAATCGCAAAGGATCGTTGGGTCACCGAGCAGATTATTGTTTTAGATGGATTTATGAAGTTACACGCTTTGCAGGAACCGCACTTGAAGACACCAAGGGGCCTACGGTCTAGCCATGTGCCTTCTCTCTTTGGGCCTTCGTAATGGCTATGGACTAACCGATCTCGCAGGCTTCTCCCTTTTCAGTAAGTTACCTGCGGATAGTTCCTAATCACCTGTGTTAGGTCAGGGTCCATAGTTAAAATGGCCCAGTGCCTTCTCAGTATAGACACCACTTCGCCATTCCCAGTGTCGAAAGTAGAGATGAGACGTATCAGATGGTCGTCCGTATCTCTCCGTCTTGGTATCAAGAGCTCATCTCTATTCTTAGACTCAGCGAGCTGAAAGGAGTCCCTAAGGATCCTAGAAGGATAACCCCTTTCTCTCAGTCTCTTCCTGAGCTTTCCTGACTCTTGATAAAAATTGCCTCCTGACGAACAGTTTCTGCGAATTCGCAGATATTGTCCCCTTGGGATCCCTTTTTTAACTGCGATGGGGTGGTGGCTCTCCCAATGGAGGATACTATTGGTTGCCGTGGGTTTCTGAAAAACTGATGTAATAAGGGTACCCTCTACTTTACTCACCACCACGTCCAGAAAGGTGATCTGCTCTAATTGGGTTTCATAGGTGAAGCTCAAACCGATGTCATTATGATTAAGGGTATCAATAAAACTGTGGAAAGCTGGAATACTTCCTTCCCAGATCAGGAAGACATCGTCGATATAACGAGTCCAAAAGGAGATGTTTTCGCTCCACCATGGGTGCTGATCTGGGAAAACAACGGTATCCTCCCACCAGCCCAGGAGGAGATTCGCATAAGTGGGGGCACAGGAATTCCCCATTGCGGTCCCCCTGAGCTGGTGGTAGAAGGAGCCGTTAAACAGAAAAAAATTATGGGTAAGGATATACTCCAGTAATTGCAAGATGAAACCGTTATGTGCAATAAACTGGGTTCCTCTAGTGTTCAAATAGTAATTCACTGCTAGGATTCCCTTGTCGTGTGGAATCGAGGTGTAAAGCGATTCCACATCGATGCTCGCCAAGATACTTTTTGGATTTATCGTGAGGGTTTCGATTTTGCGGAGAAAATCCATAGTATCACGGGTGAACGATGGAAGACTAGAGACAAAATCACGGAGTACCTTATCAAGGTAGATTCCACCGTGATGCGTCAATGAGTCAATACCCGAGACAATGGGACGCCCTTTCAAGGGGTGTATCCCCTTGTGGATTTTTGGAAGGCAGTAGAAGTGTCACGGAACCATGAACCAGACGTACAACAAGAGATAAGTGAAAATAGAAGGCTTTATTGAAAATAAAGCTGTAAAGCAAAAGTCCAAACGGATGGTGAAACCGAGCAGAGTCTTTGCGAAGCCAGAGGTCAGGAACCAGAAGGGTAGTCAGACGAAGCCAGGATCAGGAACCAGCAGGGTAGTCAGACGAAGCCAGGATCAGGAACCAGCAGGGTAGTCAGACGAAGCCAGGATCAGGAACCAGCAGGGTAGTCAGACGAAGCCAGGATCAGGAACCAGAAGCAGCAGCAGTCTTAGAAGCATGTGAACACAAGAGGACCAAGCAAGGAACTGAAGCCACAGACCTCCTATATATATGAGCTAGGCATCCAGCTCCTCCCAGGGGAAGGAGGAGCCGCAGGGTGGAAGGCTACAAGAAACCCAGAAACCAAGATGGCCGCCAGCACATGTCAAACGAAGGAGAGCAGCAAGCAGGTAAGACCATGACAGTACCTCCCCCTCAAGGGCCCCTCCTCCGCGGAGCACAAAACGGTTTCTGAGGGAAGCGTGCGTGGAAGGCTCGGAGCAAGGCAGGAGCATGGACATCTGCGGAGGGAACCCAGGAACGCTCCTCTGGACCATAACCACGCCAATGGACCAAAAACTGCAACCGACCGCGGACCAGGCGTGAGTCCAGGATATTGCTCACCTCATATTTCTCACGATTGCCCACTTGGACCGGACGAGGCCGAGGAACCGAGGAAGTGAAACGATTACACACGAGAGGCTTCAACAGGGAGACATGAAACACGTTGGAGATCCGCATGCCAGGAGGAAGCGCAAGGGCATAGGCTACCGGGTTTACCCTGCGAAGCACTCGGAAGGGACCAACAAAGCGAGGCGCCAGCTTGGGAGTGGGCACTCGAAGGTTGAGGTTGCGGGTGGACAACCATACACGGTCTCCGACCTGGTAGGAAGGAGCAGGCGCTCGTCTGCGATCAGCCTGGAGTCTCTGGCGCTGCGCAGAGACCTCAAGGGACTACTGGATCTGTACCCAAGAAGCACGTAGGACGGAAAGGTGATCCTCCACAGCCGGAATATCCTGGGGAGAGAATACCTCCGGTAACACGGCAGGTTGGAACCCATAATTGGCCATGAAGGGAGACGTCCCAGAGGAAGAGTTCACCGCCGTGTTCCTTGCAAACTCAGCCCAAGGCAGGCGTCAACCTAATTGTCTTGGTGATCGGAGACATAGCAACGAAGGAATTGCTCCAAGGCCTGATTGGATCGTTCTGCGGCCCCATTGGACTGAGGGTGGTAGGCCGAGGAGAAGGAGAGATGAATCCCCAACTGGGAGCAAAAGGCGCGCCAGAACCTGGACACAAACTGACTCCCCCGATCCGACACAATCTCCTTAGGCAAACCGTGCAACCGGAAGACCTCCCTGGCAAAAATCGTGGCCAACTCTTGTGCAGAGGGTAACTTCTTGAGAGGAACACAGTGGCACATTTTGGAAAACCGATCCACAATCATGAGAATGACCGTATGGCCTCGGGATGCAGGGAGGTCCACAATGAAATCCATCCCCAGGTGTGACCATGGGCGCTCCCCGGTGGCTATGGGTTGCAGAAGGCCCAACGGAAGGTGCCGAGGGGACTTACTCTGGGCACAAACGGAGCATGCCGCTACATATGCGGCGATGTCGGAACGTAGGGAAGACCACCAGAACAGACGTGAAACAGCCCAGGACAGCTGATTCTTTCCAGGATGCCCCGCGGTCTTGGAGTTATGGTAGGTTCGCAACAACCGAGTGCGCAACTCCTCAGGCACAAAACATCTGCCGTTGGGTCTCCCAGAGGGAGCACCAGATTGAGCCACCAAAATCTGCTCACCCAGGGGAGAGGTCAGGCTGGTGCGAATGGCGGCCAGGATCTGATTCGGAGGTATGACCGAAGTCGGAATCGACTCCTCCCTGGACAGCTCGGAGTACTGCCGTGATAAGGCATCCGCCCTGATGTTCTTGGAACCGGGTAGGTAGGAGACCACGTAATTAAAACGTGACAAGAACAGAGCCCATCTGGCCTGACGTGGTGTCAATCTCTTGGCCTCAGAAAGGTAGGTCAGATTCTTGTGGTCCGTCAGGATGAGAACCGGAACCACCGAACCCTCGAGCAAGTGCCTCCATTCTTTAAGGGCCTGCACGATGGCCAATAACTCCCTGTCACCAATCTGATAGTTGCACTCCGCGGAAGACAGTTTCCGGGAGTAAAACCCACAAGGAAGCAGAGGACCCTCTGGTGTTCTACGCTGAGACAGAAGGGCGCCTACTCCCGTCTCAGACGCGTCCACCTCGAGGACAAAGGGCAACCCAGGGTTGGGATGCGACAGAATCGGAGCCGACACAAAGGCGGACTTTAGGGCCTCAAAAGCTCGGATGGCCTCGAGCGGCCAGACCTGGGAATTACTGCCCTTCCTGGTCAGATCCGTGAGAGGCTTGGCCAGCATGGAAAAGTCCCTGATGAACTTCCGATAATAATTGGCGAAGCCCAAAAAGCGCTGCAGGGAACGAAGACCACTGGGCTGGGGCCACTGTAAGACAGCCGAAACCTTCTCAGGATCCATGGAGAACCCCTCAGCGGAAATGATGTAACCTAAGAAGGTTACCTGGGATCGGTGAAATTCGCATTTCTCAAGCTTACCGAACAGCTTGTTCTCTCGTAACCGTTGCAACACTCGTCTGACATCCAGAATGTGGGCCTCCATGGATTCAGAATATACCAAGATGTCATCCAAATAGACTACCACACACTGCTGCAACAGGTCACGGAAAACATCGTTGATGAATTCCTGAAAGACTGCGGGCGCATTGCACAACCCAAAGGGCATAACCAAGGATTCGTAATGACCGCTCCTGGTGTTAAACGCGGTCTTCCACTCATCGCCCGCCTTGATCCTTACCAGGTTATATGCCGCCCTCAGGTCGAGTTTGGTAAAGACCGTGGCCCCTTTAAGGCGATCGAACAGCTCGGAAATCAAGGGTATCGGGTAAGCGTTCTTGATCGTGATGCGATTGAGACCCCTGTAATCGATGCAAGGCCTCAACTCACCGCCCTTCTTTTTCACAAAGAAAAATCCAGCCCCTGCCGGGGACGAAGATTTGCGAATGTGTCCGCGTGAAAGCGCCTCCCTCACGTACTCCTCCATGGCCTCATTCTCCGCTACCGACAGTGGATAGACTTTGCCACGAGGAGGAACGGCACGAGATTGTAACTCTATGGCACAATCGTATGGGCGGTGCGGAGGTAGGGCAACCGCGCGCACCTTATCGAATACCTCCCGGTACTCCTCGTATTCAGGAGGCAACAGAGAGTCCGAGGAAGTACACAGCAACTTGACAGACCCATGGATGCAACTAGCCCCACACTGCGGTGACCACGAGAGGATCTCGACCGATCTCCAATCGAAAGTCGGATTATGCTTCTGGAGCCAGGGGTACCCCAAGACCACCGAGTAGTGTGGAGACGAAATAACCTGGAGGCAGACCGACTCTCTGTGAACGGCACCAATGGCTATCCCCACTGGAAGGGTCTCATGAGTCACGTGTGGCGGCAGAAGGGGTCTGCCGTCTATCGCCTCAAGAGCCAGTGGGGAACCTCGAGCCTGCAGAGGAATGGAATTGGCGGCAGCGAACACACTATCAATGAACAAACCACCAGCACCAGAGTCCACCAACGCCTGGGTCGTCACCGAGCCCCCGACCCAGGAGAGGACAACAGTGATCAGTGGTTTGTCAACACGGGAAACCGGGGACAAGGAGACTCCACCCAAGATCTGCCCCCGACAGGATCTCAGGGTACGAGCGTTTCCCGGACAGTTCGGACATGCCAACCGAAAATGCCCACCGAGACCACAGTACATGCATCGGCCCTCGCGTCTCCGGAGTGCCCTCTCCCCCTCGGACAGGCGAGCAAACCCCAGCTGCATGGGTTCACCCCCAGACAAGTCATCCCCAGGAGGCGTGGGAGGAGAGGGAGGCACGGGTGGGACAGCAAACGTAGGCACCAATCTGTTAGAAGACCTCCGCAGGTTCTCCTTAAAGGAAGGTCTCTCCCTGAGTCTGGTGTCAATCAAAATCAGGAAAGAAATAAGAGACTCGAGCTCAACTGGTAGGTCCTTAGCTGCAACCTCATCCTTCAAGGCATCCGAGAGACCATGAGAGAAAGCAGCGACCAGAGCCTCATTATTCCAGCCCACCTCTGCTGCCAGGGTACGAAACTCAATGGCGTATTCAGCTACGGATCGTGAACCCTGTCTGATGGACATAAGGAGCTTCGCAGCAGAGGCAGCACGAGCCGGCACATCGAATACCTTCCGAAGAGAAGCAACAAAACCGGAAAACTCGGCAACCACCGGATTGTTGTTCTCCCATAAAGGGCTGGCCCAGGCCAAGGCCTTGTCCGAGAGCAGCGAGATCAAGAAGCCCACATTTGATCTCTCAGTAGGAAAGGCATGTGGCAGCAACTCGAAATAAATGCCCACCTGGTTAAGGAAACCTCGGCACTGAGTTGGCTCTCCCCCAAAGCGCTGTGGAAGAGGGGCAGAACCGGTCATACCCCGAAACACCGCAGGCGCAACAACAGGTGTCGGGGTAGACTCTGGCGCAACAACCGGAGCGGCAGTAGGAGCGAGCCCAGGAGCGACAACCGACCCATCGGCAACGGGAGCGAAATGAGCCGTGCGTTCAAGCAGGGTTTGCAACGCCACAGCGAACCGACCCAACAGGTGATCCTGCTGATCAAGTCTGGCAACCAGCGTGGGTAGCGAGGATGGCCCTGTACCGTCAGAATTCATGGCTTGGTCCTAATGTCACGGAACCATGAACCAGACGTACAACAAGAGATAAGTGAAAATAGAAGGCTTTATTGAAAATAAAGCTGTAAAGCAAAAGTCCAAACGGATGGTGAAACCGAGCAGAGTCTTTGCGAAGCCAGAGGTCAGGAACCAGAAGGGTAGTCAGACGAAGCCAGGATCAGGAACCAGCAGGGTAGTCAGACGAAGCCAGGATCAGGAACCAGCAGGGTAGTCAGACGAAGCCAGGATCAGGAACCAGCAGGGTAGTCAGACGAAGCCAGGATCAGGAACCAGAAGCAGCAGCAGTCTTAGAAGCATGTGAACACAAGAGGACCAAGCAAGGAACTGAAGCCACAGACCTCCTATATATATGAGCTAGGCATCCAGCTCCTCCCAGGGGAAGGAGGAGCCGTAGGGTGGAAGGCTACAAGAAACCCAGAAACCAAGATGGCCGCCAGCACATGTCAAACGAAGGAGAGCAGCAAGCAGGTAAGACCATGACAAGAAGGTAGCCGTTTGAGGGGTTTTTGGAAGGAGAAAATCAAATTCAGTCTTACTAATGACACCCTGTTGAAGACCCTGACCGAGGATTCCAGTAAGGTCACTACGGAATACCTCTGTTGGGTCTGCAGGGATTTTTTTATAATTGTTTTTGTCATTTAGTAAGGTCAAACACATTGATTGGTATTTGTGGTGGTCCAGAAGTACCAGATTACCACCCTTATCTGATTGTTTGATAATCAGGTCTTTGTTATTTTCTAGGTTCCTCAGGGCCTGGAACTCTGATGCCGAAAGGTTTGAATGAAGGGGCATACCCTGTATTTTCTCGATGTCGGCAATCACGAGGCGTAAGAAAATATCAATATGCTCCGTACTAACCGGGGGTGGCAACCTAGTACTTCGTGGCCGCAATTCAGTAAAGGGGCCTTTTCCTGGGACCCTGGTTCCCTCTTCGCTGAGTTCCAATAAATTTTGGAAATCTCCAAAATCATCAGGGTTGATCCCCAGGTCCAAACATGTTTTTTTATTGTGATTTTTGAAAAATTTGTGCCATTTCAGTTTTCTGGCGAATAAATTCAAATCCTTTACTCAAGTAAAGGTATCATGTTTGGTTGTCGGCACAAAAGATAGGCTTTTCTGGAGTAAATTAGTCTCAGCGGGGGTCAGGTTGTACTCTGACAGATTAATTACCTGCAGCTGATCAGTCAATTGTTTCGACTGCGGTCCCTTAGTTGGTAGGCGGCCTGGCCCTTGGCTAAAAAAGAAGAGGAAGATGAAGAGGAAGATGAAGGAGGGTTGAGATCTACTGACGGGGCGGCAGCAACAGTATTGTTTATAGGCAAGCCTTGATAAGGGATACACTGGGAGGAATTGTCCATTTGTGTACGGTATTGTGGTCCTGGTGGTCCGGATCCTCTGTTTCCGGATCCCCGTCCTCCCCAGTAGTTGGCCCTCTGCCCCCTCGAACCTCTCCATCTTTGACCCGACCCTCTCCCTTTTGAGTAGCGACCTCCTCTAATGGTTCCTCGTGTGTAGGACACACTGGTAATTTCTGAGTCTGAGAATTCCTGATCAGAGGATGATATCTCTGACTCAGTCACCGAGTTTTTTGTACTCAAAGAGGTGTACGCTCTATTGTCTCTAAATTCACCCAAATCCTTGATAAACTGACGATGTTTTCTCTCCTTGATGAGGTTCTGAAACCTTTCAACGGCTGATTGTAAGGAGGATTCCCGTTTGTCAAAATCGGGATCTGATTTAAATTTTAGTGCTGACTCAATGAGTCCCTTTAGTTTGGATGCTGTACTCTCAAAGATTTGTTTTTCCTCAACAAGGAGGAGTGACATCAGTCTAAGGGAACTAATTGTGATCTCTTCTTCCCACTTGGTCACGAATTCTGGGGACTGAACACGTTCTGCTGGTCTAAGAGAGATACGTAGGCCTCTTGGCACGATTTTATTCTCCAAATAATTTTCTAGGGACTTGATTTCCCACCACGATTTGATATTATCCTTGTACCCCTGATAGAGATCTTTGAAAACAATTTTAAAACTGGCTGAAGACGTTAGTCCAACAACCTCCCTGTCAGAGAAAATTCCTTGACTTCATTGATAAGGTCCTCAGTAAATATAGTACCCGTCAAGAAACTAGCCATACTTAATTTAAACAAAAGGGGTTATCCTTCTAGGATCCTTAGGGACTCCTTTCAGCTCGCTGAGTCTAAGAATAGAGATGAGCTCTTGATACCAAGACGGAGAGATACGGACGACCATCTGATACGTCTCATCTCTACTTTCGACACTGGGAATGGCGAAGTGGTGTCTATACTGAGAAGGCACTGGGCCATTTTAACTATGGACCCTGACCTAACACAGGTGATTAGGAACTATCCGCAGGTAACTTACCGAAAAGGGAGAAGCCTGCGAGATCGGTTAGTCCATAGCCATTACGAAGGCCCAAAGAGAGAAGGCACATGGCTAGACCGTAGGCCCCTTGGTGTCTTCAAGTGCGGTTCCTGCAAAGCGTGTAACTTCATAAATCCATCTAAAACAATAATCTGCTCGGTGACCCAACGATCCTTTGCGATTCGTGACTTCGCCAACTGTAAAACCAAAGGCGTCGTCTACATTTGCCAATGTAGTTGCCCCCTCGACTACATTGGCAAAACTAAGAGGGAATTACGGAGAAGAATCTGTGAACATCTGAACGATATTAAAAAATCGAAGGATACCCCGGTGGCTCATCACTTTAATAATTGCCACAAGGGAGATGTGAGCTCGGCTCGTTTCTCGATATTGGAGGTGGTCCCTTTTCCCGAGAGGAGGGGCGACTGGGACAGAAGGATTCTTCAAAAAGAGTCCTCCTGGATATACCGTTTTCAATCCCAGTCCCCCCTCGGTCTCAATGAAAGACTCAATTTTGCATGTTTTATTTAATACTCTCCCTGTCTTGTGTTTAATTTTTGACGCTCCTCAGTAATTTATCTTCCAAGTATCTCTGGTATGTGACCCATGGTCTCTGTGCCGATCAGTGCGGAAAGCACCACTTAAAAAAAGGGGTTTATTCAAGACTGATTCCCCATATCTTTAAATGCTACCTGTTACCTCTCAAACTCTATCAATATTAATGAAGAGGCAGGTTTTTGTGTATCTTGGTTGTTATCCTTTATTATTATATATCGTTTGCTCTGTGATTCATTTCTGTCTCATTGGGGGTCTTTGCTGAAGGTTTTCCTTAAATAACTGTGCCCCCAGGTTATAGTCTTCTCTATCGGCTAGCACAGCTGTATTTGGGACATGCCTACTCATAACCGTTACTTTCAGTGTTAACATACTGGCCGCTCATTCAACCTAAACCCCCTAGGATCAAAGCTGCATTGACAGCACGGCCTCTGCTGCCTTCCGGCGCCGGCATCAGGCCCTATGCGGCTCACGATGCGTTCCACGGCGCCGGAAGTGACGCAAACCGGAAGCGCCTTGCGTTCCATTATGCGTTCCAGGAGACCGGAAGTGCCCTTCCGGCGTCCGGATGCACTGATTAAGACCCTATAAATGGGTTCTATTCTCACTGGCACCTCACCTGGGCCCAAAGCAGGCTACTGGGGGAGGTATTGGCCAGCACCAGCACTATGTAAGTCCTGATTTATCTCTCTAATTGGTGAGAACTTTCTATAGAGTTGTGAGTGGCTACTTTATATTATACTGAAGTGTCCCCTTTATATATACATTTTTCTAGGTATCACGTGTTGATGTAGTTATCTTGCCTTCTGGTAATGCTATATCTACGCTCCCTCCGTCTGAACATCTTTAGCTAAGTATCGGTTTATTATATTATCGCTTTCGCATCATTGGTCACATCTATATCATTGCCGGACGTTTGTCCAAATTTCTATCTACCTCCTGATGAGCCTGATTCTATACAGGTGAAACGCGTTGAGGTCTGAGTTATAAGATGTGTATATTTTAAAATGTGCGTACTGTTTACTGGTGAGGAATGGTGATCCCCCGAATATCTGGACCCCCTTCCACTCACTTTTTGTATTCATTATATGTATTGTTTGAATTTCGGAGAGGACAGGTGGCGAGCCTGGCTATCTGAACCACCTTTTTCCCTCCGGTATATTCTTTTTGATACCGTTACTGTATATCTATTACCTTTCCCCGGTTAGGGTCAACCTAGGGACTTGACAGTTTTAGGTTCGGGGACAGGGAACCTCCACCATCAGGGGGTTACCCTGGGCTGAGCAGGTTTTAGGGCCTTTAGGGTAAGCATCTTGTCTGCCCTGCCCTTTTCTCCTCAGACCATGTACTAATTTTTGTTTTGATCGAACCGCCGTAGTTTACTGATAGTTTTTGTGTCACTAACATACGTTTTAGCTAGGGGTCACTACTCCCCTGTCAAAAGAAATTTATATATAATCCTTTTGAAATTGTAGTACACTCTGTTGGTATATGCATACCTATACCCGCACTATAACTAAATAAAGGTATTTTTAAAAGTCACTAATTTCGAATAGCAAATCTTATTTCATATAGTATTTACATTGAACTTCATTTGTCATTTCTCTGCCCAAGAATCCATGTTTGCCATTATGTTATAATCATCTGTCATCTGTGTTGACTACGTTACGCTTAATATCATCTGCAAATATTGAAATTCTACTTAGTAAGCCCTCATTAATAAATATATTAATCAGGAGTCTACAAACTCGAAAACTACAAACTAGAAAATCTAGCATGTAGAGGAGAAAACTATAAAAATGTCAGATATGGTAAAAGTCATAGAATGGCCAAAAATAGTGCTATTCCTTATGTTCACACACAGCACTGTTGATAATTGCAAGGTTTTTTAAAAGTTTAGGTATGCTTTAATTAAATATGTATATAATTTTATGACACTGGAAATCTGCTTTCAAATTTAAGTAACCTATTACGCATTTTTGACAATTACAAATAATTGATTTCTCTTTAGGTTCTTTACACTGGAATTGTAATTTATGCTCCAGCTCTGGCGCTGAATCAAGGTAGGTAGGAAAGAAAGATAGATGAGAGATAGAATTAAGGGAACTCTGTTGTCTTTTGGGCATCGTGTTATTTTCAGTTTTAGGCTTCGTTCACATCACCGTTCAGCTTTTCCATTTTCCTGCTCCGCTATAGGAGCAGGAGAATGGATAGTACGGATTTGGCACATAACTGAGCCGAACGGAGCCTAAGGACCCCATAGACTATAATGGGTTCCGTTAGGATTCCTCTCAGAGTAAGATTTTGGAGCAGAGACAAAAGTAGTGCATGCAGGACTTTTGTCTCCACTTCAAAAAACTTCCTCTGAACGGAAACCTAATGGACCCTATTATAGTCTATAGGGTCCTTAGGCTCCGTTCAGATCAGTTATGTGCCGAATCCGTCCTTTCCGTTCTCCTGCTCCTATAACGGAGCAGGAGAACGGAAAGGCTGAACGCTGATGTGAATGAAGCCTTAGCTTGGGGATATCTGCATCTCTATACTAATAGCCCATCAACATTAGCTTGGAGAATTCTGTCTTAAAACAGTCAAGAGACATGGAGCTTGGAAGAGCTTTGGAGCTTCTTTTTGTCTAGTGTGTACAGTACAGCTTAGTAGTTTCTAGAGATGAGCGAATTTCATATTTTGAAATTCGTTCACACTTCATTTGGTGGTGAAAGGTGAATTGCGTTATGGATTCTGTTACCACGGACCATAACACAATTCTATGACGGAATGCATAACGGAAATGGTCTATGGGCTGCAAAATGGATCCGTCCCGTTTCCATTATGCAGGGGAGTTCCGTTATGCATAATGTGTCAGCAAAATGCAGACCATGTACAGTACACAGACCACTTCTGTATTTGGCAGATCTGCGATTTGTGGACCACAAAATGGATATGGTCACGTGCATGAGGCCAATACTGAGAACTATTTGCAAAATGTTCAACATAATAGCTGTTAAATATGACTAGCAAAACTATTGCTATAACTGTGAATTGGAGAAACTATAAACTAGTCTTATGTCTTAGTTATATTTAGGAATATGTCTGCATCAGTACTTTTTGTGTCCGCTAATTAAATGGTATTCAATATCCATATCTATTTCAGTGACTGGGTTTGATTTGTGGGGAGCTGTCGTGGCCACAGGAGTGGTCTGTACCTTCTACTGTACTCTGTTTAGTAACTCTTTCATATTTTAGCTTTTATGTGTTGTTTTTCAACTTTGTTGTTTGTGACATCTCTGCTATGAAGTTATATTGTTATATTGGCTGTCCATGCCCTCTGTTGCTGGCACAGGTGCTGTTCTACTCATTCTGTCTTTTGCAGTTCCAGCACACCTTTGTCTAGTGTGTCTATTGGAGGTATTCTTCATTGAACCTCACCTCATTCTGCAGCATTGCAAAGGTTAAACCCTCCTTTGGTTCTGTGTGTAGCTGCTTTTAATGTCTCAAGCAGCTCTGCTATATAATTGCAAGAACTCTGTCTGCCTTGACCTCAGCTTATTACTGACTACGAGTTACCCTTGATCCCTCAGTGCCCTGAATCAATGCCTCTGACCCCTGTCAGCTGTTTACCACACCAAGACTACTCAAGGAAGTAGTGATCTAGTAGCTCCCCTGTAACGATGTTCAGATGCCTGTATAGGAGTTAAATGGTGAATACCAGGGGACTGCCAGGATAACGGCCTTAGTTTTAGTCCAGAGTTGAATTGGTTGGTTGACAGAGTGGTTCCACATGCACTGATCATTACACAAATTTTCTGCAAATTCAAAAAAATCCCATGTGGTAACTTTTGACTGGATTCACTCTTTTGACTCACTACTTCAACTACATTGTGATTTCTTACAGGGTGGTCTTAAGGCAGTTGTATGGACAGATGTATTCCAGGTTGGGATCATGGTTGCAGGATTTTCATCTGTAATTATTCAAGCTGTTGTAGTCCAAGGTGGGATTGGACCCATTTTGAATGACTCATATTATGGAGACAGGCTAAATTTCTGGGAGTAAGTAGATTTATTAACTGTTTCTTTTTAGAGTGTTTTTGACTTGGTTATGTTGTACTAAGGAATCAGGAAATATTTCAGTACAGTGCTTACCAGTATGCTTCTGATACCAGTATGTTAGTTTAATCTATGTTTTTGATTATTGTCTCTAGTTTCAACCCCAATCCACTGCAGCGGCATTCCTTTTGGACACTTGTAGTTGGTGGTACATTTGTGTGGGTTGGAATCTATGGTCTCAATCAGTCACAAGTACAGAGATACATTGCTTGTAAAACCAGATTCCATGCTAAAATGTAAGTATTGAATTGTACTTTTTTCATTCAAAATATACTTAATTAAAGGGGTTCTCCGGAAATTAAGAAAATGAAAATACTTAAATATTACTTCATTATAAACATCTTCCCAAAAACCTTACATTAGTTATAATAGCTTGTTTTGTCTGGTGAGCAATCATCAGGGGAAACAAAATGGCCACCGTCCTATTAGTACACACAGAACCTGTCCTAATCACACAGGAGGACAAGTTACTTCACAACACTGAGCTAAAGAGCTGCCTCATCCTCCTCCCTGCTCTGCTTGTGAGGGATTATGATCCTGAATACAGTTTAATATGGTTATCAGCTGAATCTCTGTGGGAATGGAGTTCATGAGCAGATGTGGCTAATGAGCAGCAGCTCTTGTATGCAGTCTCCATTACCACAGACTGTCCTGTCCGTCCTCTTTGTACTACATGAATCCTCATGAACTCCATTCCTAAAGAGATTTAGCTCAAGATCTTCTCATCTGTATTCAGGATCATAATCCTTGACAAGTAGGAGAGGAGGATGAGGCAGCTCTTTACCTCAGTGTTGTGAAGTACCTTGTCCTCCTGTGTGATTAGGAAAGGTTTTGTGTGTACTAATAAGACAGAGGCCATTTTGCTTCTCATAATCACTGCTCCTTAGACAAAACAAGCCATTATAACTAATGAAAGATATTTGGGAATATATTTATAATAAAGTAATATTTATGTATTTTCATTTTCTTAATTCCCAGAGAACCCCTTTAACTTCCCAAGGACCAAAATGGACAGTAAAGAAAAACAAAATTATTTTACTGAAAGTGGAGTGGAATGTGTAGGAAATCCTACAAATTGTTATGTTTACTATGAATGATAAATTAGGCCCATGATGGATGAGATGTTTATCATTCATTGCTAATAGTTTTCCTCACTTATTCCATCCTGTTATCAACTGACCAGCCTTTGCTATCAGGAAATAACTGATATGACATAAATAATGAATGCAGGGATCTTACATTTATGCAGAACAAAAAAAGATAAATCAGACTGTTTGATAAATGGTAACTGAAAGGAATCCATGTTCTTTATTATGTCAAAATGAATTCTGCTTTTTGCTGAAGTTTTGTTTCTATGTTAGGTACTAACTCTGATTGCTGTGAAACTAATATACTGTAAGGTTTCTATTCTCTGTAACCCTGAATCTTATCTCTTTGGCACTACTCCCGGACAAAATACCTAATATGGAAGTTCCGTTTTTGTTTCTATTTCTCTGAGCGTAGAATGAAACGTGTTAATATGATAGGTTAAATACATAACATACGATGATATGCTAATAAAGAGGGTAAAGCCCCCTCTATATAACCTGTGTGCATTAAAAATAAACCTCAGAGTGTTCATTCAGTACATCACTGTTGTGTCTTTCGTTACTTACTGAGTGAAGCGCTCTCCTGACGTCAGAAAGGACTCAAACCAAGCCGATACTAGAAGTTTGGTGCCAGGGGTACCAAGTGGGACTCAGAGATTCCTATCAGTCAGAGATTCCTATCAGTAACTACCTATTTAACATGGCTGACATGTATGGCATAATACTAGATTTGTTAGACCAGACCCCATGCTTATTACTAGGGATGACCGAATCTACATTCGGATGAAACATCCAAAGTCGATTTGCATAAATCTACAGTATTAGAATGTATTGGCCCCGAAGAGCCGAAGTTATCGCTTTGCGAAGTCTCGCGAGACTTCACGTGATAACTTCATAAATTAATTTGTACTGTAATAAAACATTTCCAGAACTCAGGTTTGGTTCCAAGGTACCATTTGTTTTTTTACAGTTAAAATTAATTTATGAAGTTATTACGTGAAGTCTCGCGAGACTTCGCGAAGCAATAACTTCAGCTCATCGGAGCCAATACATTGTAATACTGTACGGAGATCCTGCTCTGTACAGTATTAGAACGAAGTTTTATGCGAATCGACTTCGGATGTTTCATCCGAAGTCGATTCGCTTATCCCTACTAATTGCATACACCACACACCCACAAACATCAATAAAGTTTACATTTTTTACTTTTCTTATCCTGCCCATACCTGATCATACCTTATTGAAAAATATGCAGCATGCTTTTCTAGGGATGTATTTCTGATACATTTTTGCTGTCAAAACCAGTCTTTTCCAATTAGCTATGAACAAACCTGGTGGAGTCATTTTCTGTTTTTTCATTCTTGTCCTTGTCTTCCTGGAGCCATAATTTTTCTTTCTGTTGTACTTTCTAATGGCACCATTTAATATTAAATATAATGTAATAGGAAGCTAGAAATAAATTCCAAATGGGGTGGAATTGAAAAAAAAATATATATATTCCAAAAGAGTTTTATGGTTTCACAGTGTTCCCTATGAGGTAAAACTGACCTGCTATCTTCATTATCTGGGGTCAGTATGACTACAGAGATACCACATTTAAAAAAATTTGTTTTAATACTTTGGAAAACTTTGGAAAACATATATTTTTTCCTTGAATCACCACATTCTGGCCCCCTTAGCAAGCTCTGCCTGTAATTTCACTAGATGTAAGGTAGCCTCTCACCCAGTTAAGCCAGTACTCTCTGCTGTGCACTTATGAGGGGCAATTACCCTGAAACAGCTGTCTGCAGATGAGATGCTGGCTTGGTTGTTATCCAAGTCATGTCTCAAGGCCTGTTTAAAAGGTTGAACATTTACTTAGATCTGGTAGCATTGGAGGCAGAGCTTGCTGAGTGTTGATTTGCAGTCCCTCTTTCCAGAATTCCAGGGGTGGCGGTGTCAGGCCTATAAGACTCCACACCATTGAGGCACTCTCCATAAGGAGATATTGCATTCCCCGTATTCTAATGCCCATAACTTTTTTATATTTATGTCTAAGGAGTTGTGTGAGGCCTCATTTCTTGCAGGGGGCAATCTGTAGTTTTTATTGATGCCATTTTATGTTATGACTTTTAGATCACTTTTTAGTAAATTTTTTGGGGGAGGTGAACATATGATCTTCTGATTGCTTCTGCCATAGACAGTAAATTACAATTGCAGTCTATGGGAGATTCACTAAGTTCCTATGTCACAGGCAGGGCTCCAAAAGAACACTGCTGTGACAGGCCTCCGATCCTTTATAGGGCTGGAAGCTGCCACAGCAACCAAGTGGTCCCTCGATCTTGGTACAGGTGAGCCTTGTGTGCTCCAGGAGCACAGCATTTAAAAGAAATAAAAGACCTCTCATATGCAGTCGTCGCAAAGAACCGCAGCATATGAGGGGAAAAGTCCATAATCTGTGTTATCGTCGATCACAGACTTTATCTCTGGGTGTCTCCTACTGTATGTAAAACAGCAGAAACCAAGCGTCTTTCTTTAAATAACCAACATCTGCCATACATTTAAGGTGGATGTCGGAAAGGGGCTAAGCCACACCCTTTAAACCATACCTCCTTTTTACTTTAATGGCCATTTTTTTTTGTTGAGAAATGTGCCAACCCTACTGTCAAATGTTTAGGATATATTAGACAGCAAATGAACTGTCAATTCTTGAAGTTGCTTTGTTAGAAGCAGCAAATGTAAGTACTGCATCCAAAGGCCAAATTGTGATAGGGTCAGAGCATATCCAAAATGGCAGGCCTTGTGGGGAGTTCCCAATATGCAGTGGTGTTAAAAAGAAGGAAACCAGTTGAAAAGATAACAAGGTCTTGAGCGCCCAAGGCTCTTTAATATTTGTGGGGGAGAGGGGCCAAACCTTGTCTGATCCCACAAAATAGCCACTGTAGCTCAAATAGCTGGAAAAGTCAATGCTGCACTTATTGAGAGGTCTTTTTGAGTCTGTGCCTTTATAGGTCACAGCTGTTTTGGTAGCATGAGGGGCCCTACACAACATTAGGTAGGTGGGTTTAACCCTTAGAGAACCAGTTGATTTTCTTGGTTTTGCTTTTTCGTTTTTACTCCTTGTGTTCCCAGAATTTTATTTTTATTTTCCCAGTCAAATAGCTGTATAATGGCTTGTTTTTTTGAAAGACAAGCTGCACTTTCTAATTTAATATTGTGGATGTAGTAACAAGCTGGAAAAAAAATTCCACAGTTTTATGGGTTTTGTTTTTATGGCATTCCCTATATGGAAACCTGACCCGCGCCCTTCATTCTCTAGGTCAGTGTTATAATGATGTCTCATCTATATGCCATACTTTTTCTTGTGTATTAGTACTCCAAAAAACTTTAGAATTTTTTTTTTTTTCTTTTCGTATTCTGACACCCATACATTTTTTATAGTTATGTCTAAGGAACTTTGTGGGGGTTCAGTTTTTGTGGGGCGATCTATAGTTTTAACTGATGCTATTTTGGAGTGTGTATAACTTTTTAATCACTTTTTATTCCATTTTTTGGGGAGGCCATTAAAATTTTCTGCCATTACACAGTTTGCTGTATAGGAAAAATATTTGTATATTTTAATAGTATGGGTATTTTAGGATAGGGGAGATTTGAATTTTTTCTTTTTATATACTTTTTTTTTTACATACATAACTATAATAAGCAACCATTAGATTGCTTCCACAATACATTGCATTGAATTGCTATTGCACTTCATTGCAGATTTGATATGTTCCTATAGAGTCCTGCAACCTGCAGGGCTCCATAGGAACTACAGCTCTAAAAGCCCTTGGTTCTTCAGAGGGACCAGGGCTTTCACAGACAATCAACGGTTACCCCTATCATTGTTCAGATGCCATGGTCTAATTTGACAATGGAATCTGAAGTTTTTTTTTTTAAATCAGATTGTTTTTATTGAGCAATTTTAAAGAAATAAAGAGAACAAACATTCTCCCCACCCCTCCCCCCTCTGGTCCCAAATGTCCTACATCAGAGGAGAAAATCTCCAAAAGTCTCTGAAAAGAAAAATCCGAACATGAAAAGCAGTTTTAACTCCAATCCGCTATTACCCAGATACACAGTTCACATTGGTGTAGTACATATATCAAATATTCCGTTCAACTCATATTATAGCATATTACAAGATAAAGTGATAAAACACATGTAGCACATCAACCCCTCAACAGCTATGACCGGGACAGTTCATTCACCACCTCCCACTCAGATCAACCTACAATCTCAATGTTAATCTACAATATTATAATGTTGCATCCATCTGCCAAATCTTCTCAAACTTTTTGAGGTTGTTCCTCTTTTGGTATACAAATCTCTCCATTTGCAACAGGGTGTGAACCTTATTTACTAGTTCCCTAACCTTAGGAGGATCAGGATCCACCCAAAGATACGCTATCACCTTCCTTGCCTGATACAATATGCGAATAATTGCTAATTTATGTTCAGCAGGTAATGATAAAGTTTCAACACATCAAAGTACACACAACCTGGCGGTGATTACTTTGTGTGTCTCAAACACCTTTTGTAGTACATCCGTCACTCGCCCCCAGTACCTCCTCAGCCTAGGGCAGTTCCACATAAGGTGTATCAGCGTAGCATTGGGCGTCCCATACCTTGGACACAAGTCGTCTAATCTGTATCCCATTTTCCTTAGGAGAGCAGGTGTCCGATAAACTCTATGCAACAATAGCAACTGTGACATTCTGTGTGCTTCACCCACCGCTATATCAGTAAACCCTTCTAACACTGTGTGCCACTGGTCTTCCGTCAAGTCGGTTATATCTTTCCGCCATTTATCATACAATCGGAGAGGCTGTTTTTTAAATTGCATTTCCATAAGACTACTGTAGTGCAGCGATATGACCCCACTAGTGGATCCCCCAGAGCTCGCCAGATCTGAAGGTTTTAATGTCTACGATCATGCCATGATTAAGATCGCTTAGGTGATTGAAATGTATGGGTTACATTACTGCACTTTTGCCTATGGAATATAATTTTTAATAATTGAAATAAAGTCTACATTCATTTACAATCTGGGTGCTGGATGCACTTTTTATGGATTACTGACACGCACTGGAGCGGAATCCATGCACCGGAATGCAATCACAGTATCCGGATAGCTGGCATTTGTTTGCTCCACGCATCGGGTATCTGCTGTCCATTTTTAAAGTGGCGACTTCCGCAGTACATGTATGCCACTGGTCGTCAAGGGGTAAATGTTATGGCTGATAGGTGTATAATGTCACTAACAGAAAATCTAATCTCGCAACCACATGTACTACACAGTAATGATTATAAATATATATACATTTGCTAATGACATTTTTATGCATTACATGTTTTATTAGGTCCTTGTATGTGAATCTGTTAGGACTCTGGGCTATTCTTTCCTGTGCGGTACTTTGTGAACTGGCTATGTATTCTGTATATAAGGACTGTGACCCCTGGACTGCCAAATTAGTATCAGCCCCTGACCAGGTAAGAAAAAATACCCCAAAATGGCCAGATACCCTCCTTTTAAGGTAATTATACTTAAATGTTTTAGCAATGGAGCCTTAAAGCTTTCTTTAGTGCAAATGTGCCTTCAAAACAAGTGCACATATATAAAAGCTATCATCCAGCAGGCCTTGTAGATATGGGTGCCTCCTGTATCAGCAGCTATGCAGGGCCGTCTTTACCAAGGGGCAAAAGGGGCAGCTGCCCTGGGCCCAGTTGCTCCTGGGGGGCCCAAGGCAGCTGCCTCTTGAGTCCTGCTAGCCACTGCCCCGGGTGTCAGGCTGTCAGCTGTGATCTAGGACCTTAGATAACATCATCACCATGTGACCAGTAACCTAGCAATATTACTGGTCACATGGCTATGAGGTCATCAAGGTCCTATCAGGAGTGTTGCAGGAGAAGGTTGCCTTAACTGTGGAGCTTTTTTTGTGAAGATTACATCAGAAAAAGGTGACAGGGGCTGTTATGCTAATATACTGTAAACTACTGTATAGTGGGGTGCTGTATACTGTGTGGAGGGGCTGTATACTGTGTGTGGGGGGGGCTGTATACTGTGTGGGGGGGCCTGTATACTGTGTGGGGTGGGGGCTGTATGCTGTGTGGGGGGGCCTGTATACTGTGGGGGGGGGGCCTGTATACTGTGGGGGGGGGCCTGTATACTGTGGGGGGGCCTGTATACTGTGGGGGGGCTGTATAGTGTGGGGGGCTGTATACTGTGGGTGCTGCATATTGTGGAGTGCTATACTGCTGTACTGTATACTGTGGGGGGCTGTATACTGTGGGTGCTGTATAGTGTGGAGTGCTATACTGCTGTACTGTATAGTGTGGGGTGCTGTATCGTGTATAGTTTGGGGTGCTGTATACGGTGAGGTGCTATACTGCTCTACTGTATACTGTGAGGTGTTGTATACTGTGGGGTGCTGTATACTGTGGACTGCTATACTGCTCTACTATATACTGTGGAGTACTGTATAGTGTGGGGTGCTATACTGCATACTGTGGGTTGCTGTATACTATAGGGTGCTATACTGCATACTGTGGGGTGCTGGGGTGCACTGTAACACTAGGGTGAGTCGAGCCCTGGTCTCCTTCCTGCAGAGCGGTGCCCACTTCCAGCCTGAGCCCAGCTGCCCAGAGCACTGATCCTGAGCCGCTGGAGTCTTCAGAACTGGAAGTATTTACAGTGATTAGCTGTACTCTACCAGATGTGTGGATTTTATGTGTGTGTGTTGTGGAGGGCGTGATTGCCTGCTAAGGTGTGGGAAGGCGGGATCCAGGGGGCCCAAGTAAATTTTTGCCCAGGGTCCAATCAATATTAAAGACGGCCCTGCAGCTATGTATGTATATCAGTTGTGTTGGTCGTCATTAGGGAGACATATGCAATGTAAGATATAATACACCTCTACTGTATATGATGGTAGAGTCAGCTAACAGCTTCATCGTGTTTTTAAAGGCTTTTCTATGTGTTGTTATATATCATGTGATAAAGAGACACTTGTAGGTCTCCATAACGAATATTCATTTCAATAGAAAAATGCTTGTGCACTTATGCGGTGGCCCAAGAGGAGTGAGTGGAGGATGGGAGCAGTGGTTTTGGCTCTGCAGGACTGTACAATGACAGGAGGGCACACCCTTTGGGGGATATCTGGTATTCGGGCTCCTGCTTGATGGTAGGGTTCCCGTCATGTGTGATAATTTGCTGGGTGCAAGGCAGGACTGATAAATAGTGGAGACTACAAGGAGACCCATTAGTTGTAATAAACGGAGTCTCTCAATAGCAGCGTATAGACAGAAACAATGATGGTGGCTATAGCACTCCTCTTTCTTTCTAAAGAACACTCTGCAGTCTCTCATCAGAATCAGAAGCATGCAACAAGGTTCTTCTGCTTCTGAGATTCCCAGAGGGGTGCAGAAATTTAGAAACTAGGGCCAATCCGTCTCAGTATGGAAGTTGCCTCAGCAATAACCCTTCCACAGCAGCAGAGCTTTTCTGCCTTTAACGAGCACAATACCTTGTGGTCTGAAGTTTGCACGACTTTGTGAGTTCTAGACCTTCCTAGATGTCTGGTTTCTCCTTTTAGAGGTACTTGAGTAGTAGGCTCAGAGATTAGGATTCTCTCAACTTGGGCCTAGTTGTGCAGGACTGTAACACACATGTTTTGCACTTCTCACACTAGACTCTCTACACACTAACTAGCCAGGGGGCAGACCTAGTCCATCCTCTATCAACTTAACACAATTTTCCAAGATGTTAACCATTTGTTGGCTATGCTGTGCCATTAAGTACATAAAAAAAATCACAACATTTAACTTAAGAAACATGATGCTAACTTTGTTAATAGTAATTAACCCTTTGCAGTAGTCCTTCTGAAGTACTGCACATGTGGCCAATCTACATTAAAGTGTATACTGGAACTCATTTGCTCACAACCTGTGGGCTCTGCACAGGATTTGATATCTTTGTTTAATATACCGTATACTATATTTAAAACCACGACCTAAAATGTAGGAGACCTTCTTAAAAGCACTTTCATATAAAAGAAAATACACAAAGCACTATGCAATCTAATTTTCTTCTTACTATATATATATATATATATAGAGAGAACAAAAATCGGACTGCACTCCAAGCAACTCTTCAGAAAATGTGTTTATTCACCCATTTGGTGGCAAAAGCGACGTTTCGGCTCAAGCATGAGCCTTTCTCAAGCATTGGTGAACAGTAAATAGCAGGTATATAAAGGTGTGTCAAATACATACAATCAAACAACATAATTGATGCATTAAAAATAATACATACATACAATATACAAATATGTGCAAAAACCGGATAATGGTCATGATTATTAAAGTGACTAGTGCATTACATACAAGGGATTTCCAAGATACAGTAGATTACATGTCAAAATACCATAAGACATATAATTGATTACATCTGTAGCTCATCAATATATCATTCGTGCATCAACCATAATAGTGCACATGTGCAAATAGGGAAGACTGATGATTTACTACCTGGGGTAATGCTGTCGCCCACATATACAATAGCGCTGTTCCGCGCGTTCTTAGGAGACCAGTGCGCATGTCCCAATCCATACACATCATCCCGGAAGATCGACTGATGCATAACAGTGCCGCCTACTGATGACGTCAGTGGCGCACACAATGGCATGTCACCGCCTTCTCCCAATGATGCCTCCACATCGCGGCGCATGCGCAATAGGTGCAGCAAGCTTGTTTGCCGCCATATTAAATAAGGGAACCCGAGCAGAAGAAAGATAATCGTAAGATCTGTCGCTTGCTACCCTCCTCGTTCTCCATATTCAGTTGTTGTGGTTGAATCCCACAATAACGCAGGGTGGATGAGTGACCATCTTTTCCAAAATGGTATACTCTATTCCACTAGTCACCCCAATACCAGCGGCACGTCAGTGTCGTCAGTATTGTAGGATCTTATCCTGCTGAAGCATACAACTGTGAGGGTACTCCTCATATAACTGAACGATTTGGGACAAGCGGCAGTATATACCTACTACAAGAAAATATAAATTGCTCATTCCCAATTTTTTAAAAAAATCTTGGCGGGACATACGCTTGGAAACCAGAAGAAAAAACTATATCTGTCTCAGCATAGTTATTTTTTCGTGGGCTCATCATCCACCAATCAGGTTCATCAGTTTTCTAAGGTGCCTTCTGTGCAAGTGTATCTAGGAAAATAATATGAAAAGTGTCAATATCATAAAATAGTAAAGTTACCCATTACATTAAAATCAATTAGTTACTCATAATTATGTGTTTACATTTTTTCTTATTCTTTTTTAAACCAATGAATCTGTCAACCGCAGAAGGTATTTTGGAACCCACATCAATGAAGCACAGGGGCAAAATGACCTCCTCACAATCCTCCACCATATCTATAATCAATGTTTAAACCTTTAGGATGCAAACTTTGTAATGTCTGAATCCAATGCATTTCTCTTTTTTTGAGTAGAGATACCCGATCTCCACCCCTCCGTCGCATTGGAACTTGATCCAGGATCCAACATCTAAGATCTTTTTCTTTATGCCCCAGTAACCCAAAATGTCTGGGCACTGGCAGATCTTTGCGTCCCTTTCTGATTGTGTAACGGTGATTATTGAGCCTAGTTTTAAAATCTGTGGAGGTTTCGCCTACATATAGGAGTTGGCATGGACAGGATAGGACATAGACCACAAATGCGGAGTCACACGTTAAGTGAAACTTGATGGGGTATATTTGTCCCGTTTCAGGATGTGTGAAAGTCCTAGATCTACAGATCAGGCTACAGTTAACACAATGTAGGCACGGGAAACAGCCCGTGCCCGATGGTGCCAACTTGGTCTGCCTGACCACAGATCCAGGTCCCACGTCCGCTCTCACCAGTTGGTCTCTTATGTTTTTGCACCTACGGTAGGCACATAAGGGAGATGTTCCAAATTCTGGTACTGTTTTTAAGCAACTACCAAGTATTGGCCAGTGTCTTTTCAGGATTTTATTAATAGCGCCGCTGTATTCTGAATAGGTGGATACAAACGTAATCCTTTTCTGTGTCTTCCTGTTATCCTTACCCTGCAATAGGGAATCCCTATCCACAGCCAGCGCTTTTTGTCTCTGCTGTATAAGCAGTTTCTCCGGGTACCCCCGTTGTTTAAATTTGACAACCATGCTGTCAACCGTATTTTCTAGGGCTTCATTATCTGCTACTATTCGCCTAGCTCTTAGAAATTGCGAGTATGGCAAATGCTTTACCATACTGCGTGGATGACAACTTTCGTACCTCAGCATCATGTTCCTGTCAGTGGGTTTAGTGTATAATGATGTGGATAACACTCCATTCGTGACCACGACATTAGTGTCAAGGAACTGAACTGAGGTATCAGAGTAAGTCACCGTGAACTGTAGCTCACTCTCCGCACCATTAAGGTACTCATGGAAATCCAACAACTGTTGTTCGGTTCCTGTCCAGATGAGGAAGATGTCGTCTATGTATCGCCACCACCCCAAGATATATTGGGCATGGTGGGACACATAGACGACATCCTCCTCAAATCTTCGCATAAAAATATTGGCGTACGTTGGGGCCACGTTGGACCCCATCGCCACGCCACGTTTCTGGACATGGTATGTGTCCTGGAAAAGAAAATAGTTGCATTCTAATACAATAGTAAGAAGCGAGACAACAAAGGCGCAAGCCTCTGGTGTCATTGATGACATATCCAACATACCTTGTACCGCAGCTATACCCCTCTTGTGATCAATAGAGGTATACAAGGATATGACATCAAACGAAACCAGTGTGATCCTACCCACATCTTCAAGATTGACCTTGCTCAATTTTGTCAAGAAATCTGACGTATCTTTGATGTAAGATAATCCCCCTGTAGAGAAACCTCGTAGCACCTTGTCCAAAAAAATGGATATGTGACAAAATACTGAATCGGTGCCGGAGACAATGGGGCGCCCTGGTGGGTCCACCATTGTTTTATGCACCTTCGGCAACACATAAATTACTGGGGTAATGGGGTGAGAAACAACCAAATATTCCTTGAGCCCCTCATCTATAATACCTGCTTGTACAGCCCTAGTCACACATTGTTCAATGGTACGTATAATGTTAAATTTGGGGTCATGTGATAATACATTATATACTTGTACGTCATTTAATTGTCTTGCGATCTCTTTGATGTATTTGATGGTATCCATCACTACAACGGCACCGCCTTTATCGGCGGGTTTTATCGTTAGGTCATTATCCTTTTTTAACTCAACCAATGCATACACCTCGGCTGCAGTGAGGTTGGGATACCTGAAATCCTCCACACAAGGGAGGGCCTTCAGGGCACCAATCTCATTCTTAACAGCCGAGATGTATGCATCAATGGCTGGCTCATTTACCACCGGATTAAAATAGCTCTTGTTGGACAAGTTAAACATTTTACATGAAAACTCACTACTTCTTGCTACCTGCTCCCCACCTTTTCCTTGGAACCATGCCTTCAACCTAATAGAGCGAAAAAAATTACTGAGATCAGATTCAACATCCAGCCAATTTACCTGAGCATTAGGGCAAAATGATAGTCCTTTAGCCAAAACGGTTAACTGCGCTGGGGTCAATGCTTTGGAGGAAAGGTTGATAACCGCTATTTCCTCTTTTTTTGTATTTGGGTCCTGGTTTTCATGTTGCGTGTTCTGGTGGTTTCGTCTGTATCTACGACCGCCTCTCCTGGTTCGCTTCCTCTTGCTGCACTGGACTCCGCTTTGTTCCCTAAAAAAACCTCCGGTTCTCCTTTGTGCACCTGGGTGTTTTTTCTTGTTTTTTTGTTATCCCTTATATTATATGAAGGATTACCGGGTTGCCAACTATAAATGTCACCTTTTTTGTAGTCCTCGATATCTCGGGCCCATTTTATCCTCTTTCCATCCTCCAGTTCAGTCTGCAGCTGCTGTAGCTGCCCCTTCAACATCTCACTGAACTCTGAGTACTGCTCCTCCGTCATACATATGTGAAGCTGTTGATCAATTTGTGCCATATCACTGGTCAATGTGGCTACTTCCTGTTGCAAAAATTCAATATTTAACAAAATAAAATCCATAGAGTATTTGTTTGATAAGGCCTCAAACCTTTTACAAAAAAAGTCACTGTGAGAAAACAGATTGGGGCGCAAGTGGGATCGCATCCCTCTGGGGATCCGCTGTTCCTTGTAATAATGCATATATATTATTTTGTTCGCCCCTTTAGCTGATGCCTTACCTAGCTCTTGACATTTTGCGGGATTATCCAGGACTTCCCGGATTGTTTGTGGCATGTGCATACAGTGGGACCTTAAGGTAAACTGTGTCCTTTTTTTATTATCAAATTTTTTAGAGGGGTTGTGCTACATTTTTAAAACCAGCACCTGGATCTGAATAACTTTGAAATTGCATGTAATTAAATATTTAGTATAGCCACTGAGCTATTCAATAAAGTATATCTGTTGTGAGGCAGTGACAGGCCTCATACATGAGAGAGGTGTAGAGGGGGTGGATATTTCAGTCCACATCCCTATTCCACCACAGGTGAGGCCTGCTGGGTGTAATCACTGGAGGATAAACCAGTCCTCAGTGTAGAAGTGAAGGGGGGAACTTTTGGAGAAGGAAGCCACCAGGGGCTCTGTGTGGCTCCAGCAAGGAGGGCTGGGTGCCACGAGACTGTGTGAAAGCCAGGAGGCTGCTGGATCTCATGGTTGAGGGAAGCCGTATCTAATCATGTGTGAACGACGCTCTATAGGTGAGGTAGAGACGACCTATGTATTAGGTAATGCCTATCCGGGCAGGTATTTATTTCGCTTTGTTTATGTTTGTGCTGGTGTTGAAGTGCCCAGAATAAAGCACAGTATGGACTTTAACCCCTGTTTAAAGCAAAGTCTGTCATTGATGACCCCTGAGAGAGAGCGATCCCCTACACCAGGGATGGCCAACCTGAGGCCCTCCAGCTGTTACAAAACTACAACTCCCAGCATGCTTAGACTACCTACAACTATCAGCCTACAGCAGGGCATGGTGGGAGTTGTACTTTCACAACAGCTGGAGAGCCGCAGGTTGGCTATACCTGCCCTACACTGTGTAGCGCCACCAGCTGTTTGTTCTTTTCCATACTTGTTGTTCACTGCCCCTAGTAGTGTCCCCCAGTGCCCTAGTAATGTCCCCAGTAGTGCTCCCCACCGTCCCCAGTAGTGCTCCCCACCGTCCCCAGTAGTGCTCCCCACTGTCCCCAATAGTTCCCCCACTGTCTCCAGAAGTGCCCCCGACATCCCCTAGTAGGGTCCCCCATTGCCCACCAGTAGTGTCCCCCACTGCCCCAATAATGTCCCCAGTAGTACCACCCACAGCACCTAGTAGTGTCCCCCACTACCCCCAGTAATGTCCCCAGTAGCGCCCCCACTGCCCCTATTAATGTCCCCACTAGTGTCCCCCACTGCCCCAGTAGTGCCCCCACAGCCCCTAGTAGTGTCCCCCACTGCCCCCAGTAATGCCCCTAGTAGTGTCCCCCACTGCCCCCAGTAATGTCCCCAGTAATCCCCCCACTGGCCCCAGTAGTCCCCCCCCCACTGCCCTCTGTAGTGCCTCCCAGAGTCCCTAGTAGTGTCACCCACTGCCCACCAGTAGTGTCTCTAGTAGTGCCCCCCACAGCCGCTAGTAGTGTTCCCCACTGCCCCCAGTAATGTCCCCAGTAGCGTCCCCCACTGCCCACAGTAGGGCCTCCCACTGCCCCTAGTAGTGTCCCCCACTTCCCCCAGTAATGTCTCCAGTAGTGCCCCCACTGCCCCTAGTAGTGTCCCCCACAGCCCACCAGTAGTGTCTCTAGTAGTGCCCCCCAACAGCCCCTGGTAGTGTTCCCAACAGACCCTAGTAGTGTTCCCCACTGTCCCCAGTAGTGTCCCCCACTGCCCCCATTATTGCGTACCACAGCCCCTAGTAGTGTCCCCCACTGCCCACAGTCTTCATGTAACGGGGCCTGGCATTTTCACTGTACTTGAAGCTGGGTCCTGTCAGAGCGCTCAGCTCACCTGCATGATAAGCACTCCAGCATCAGGCCCCGCAGCTGCCCAACTAGAATTAGTCACAAATGAAGCAGGTGGGTGGGGCCTAATGGCTGGTTCGGCTCCGCCCACGTGATTAATTTGTGTCTAGTTTTAGTAGGGCAGCGCCAGGGCCTGATGCTGGAGGCCTGGAGACTGAAATGCTTACGCCCCTGGTCAACAGCCATATCTTCTATTAGAAGATGTGACAGTTACAGGGAGAGAAATGCAGTGGAAAGGACATGCTCCCTGAAAAAGGACACCCTGAGCTGCCAGCCTGCAAATAAATCTAGCAGAACAATTGGGGCAATGAATGGGGAGATCTCTGGATCCATTTGAGGTACAAGGCTGCTCCTAGCCTTGTTAGAAAGAGAATGTCCTGTACTATATGATGTCTGATTTTTCTTTTTTATATCTGTCATGACTTTTAACATACATGTGCCGGACTCGGCAAATCAAATTTTTCCTGAAATTTGGATAGAAGTCCGCTTCGGACATTTCGATTCGCTCAACGCTACTGTCCACATGGAGGTCCTGTCCATGAAAGGACTGCTGATGGAGGGTCCTGTGACCAGGCAAATCACGTCTTCAGCATTCACATACACTATACTTTCTGCTCTTGCACTGCTGGGAGTTTAGTACAGGTGTAGTATGTTAGAAATTGAAGAGACAGAGTGATATGTCTGGTCAAATGACCCTCCATCAGCGGCCATCTTATGTGCAGGACCTCTACGCGGACAGCACAGAAGATTTGCCTAACAAGAGAGCATGAATTCTGAAATATAGAAAATGGCACATAATACCAAGAAAGGCTATATTAGTAGGGCTATATAAGTAAGTACCATATAGTAGTCATATTACATACATATTGGTCCCAGGTCATCAGAAAGTGGTCAGTTTACGACCTTGAAAAAAAAATAAAGTTTTATAAAGCATACTATAAAAGGGAAGTGCTACCACTAAGGACACTATTATTATGTTTTCCAGCACTGTGTCATCCAGTATTAATGCTTTGGCAGCTGTTACAGTAGAAGACCTTGTGAAACCTTATTTCCCATCTCTCAGCGAGACCAAACTGTCATGGATTTCCAAAGGAACAAGTAAGATAACACCTGACATATCATTTACCATATATAATAAGCAAAATTAGAACTTGCCTATCAAGGCATAATCAAAAAGTCCACAGCAAATTCTGCAATTCAAAAAGGATTCTGCTCAAGACATGGGTTTTATTAGTAGACACCTTAAACAGGATCAGAATTCTAACTATATAGAGAGACCCTCATCCCAAGAGCTGTATGAAAATAGTCTCACAGGGTGGAATTTACCTTTCCAATTGATTTCTCCTCCTTGGATATAAGCAAATCTAGATGTGTCTGTCATCCACTTATCTTGATCCAACGTGCACATTCAGGTGAGGCCCTCAACCTATGTGTGGCCAGATTTAGCACCCTTCTGTAGGTATCCAAAGCTTGACCAATAAAGTACAATCTGCAGGCAATAAAGTGGCCATAGATGTGGAGTGTTGGCAACCATCAATAAGGGAGAACTGAATTATTAGTGAACTGAATTATGAATAACCACCCCCTTCGCCCTTACTGGTATATGTCATTTCACCCAGGTTTTTATCTTCTATGTATGTAAAATTAGTTTTTCCCAAGTTCCCACTTCTGAATGATATCTGTACTTCCCAGGTTTCTTGTATGGTGCTGTATGTATTGCAATGGCTGGTTTGGCATCCGTGTTAGGAGGCTTATTACAGGTAATGACTTATTTAACATTTATTATATGTAAATGTTATGTAGACATTTAAAACGTGTTTAATCTCCTGCTAGCAGAAATTTATATCTGTTTTGTTACATATATATTGGCTTGTAATCAGGGTTAGATTTGGCATTTTTGGGGTCCCAAGTAAAGGTATATCTGGGGGCCTCTGTTGAATGGCAAAGCTCCACGCTGTAGCAAAGCTAATCTCCACCCAATATAGTGACCCTATATGTGCCCCCTCCACACAGTATAATGCCTCCTTATGTGTCTCGAACACAGTATGATACTCCTTGTATGCCCCCAGACAGAATAATGCACCCTGATGTGCCCCTCACCTTCTATATTGTCCCTGTTGTGCCCTCTCCTGTGCCCCCCACACAGTGCATACTTACCTTGCCCACATTCCCATGACGAGCAAAGATACAAGCCTTTGCATTATCGGTGCGGATCCGTCTGTGCAGATACAAGACGGATCCGCACTGAACGCAGGTGTGAAAGTAGCCTTACCTGAGTTCAGGCTCGGACTGGTCCATCGTGGTGCAGGGAATTCCCTGGTCGTGCCCTGAGACAGGGTGTTCCTTTAATTCCCCCACTCCTGGTCCAAGTGGCACATGGCAGAGTGCACTGACTGCACTACATACAGATAAGCATTATACAACATTTAAACCAGTCTATGCATCCATATAAAAAAGGTTATTCAACCCTTTCCGTTTTTGCATTTTCGTTTGTCACTCCCTGCCTTCCCGGAGCTGTAATTTTTTTATTTTTCCATTTACATAGCCGTACGAAGGCCTGTTTTTTTCAGGACAATGCCACCATTTCATATAGCATACAATGTAGAGGTAAGCCCAAATGGATGAAATACTGAAAACTGACAGTATGATTACAGCGATACCACATTTGCATAGTTTTTATTGTGTTTTAATACTTGTAAAAAAATAAAAACTTTGAAAAAATATATACACCCATAATTTTTTTATATTTATGTTCTACGGACCTGTGTGAGGGCTCATTTCTGTGAGGCGATCTGTAGTTTTCAGTGATACCATTTTGGAGTGTGTATATGACTTTTTGATAACTTTTCATTACGTTTTTTTGGGGCGAGGTGAAGAGACGAACAAAGGGTGAATCGGCCATTTTGATTTTTTTTTTGTTACGGCATTCTCCATATGGGATAAATACGTTTATATTTTTATATTTCTGGTATTTTGGGATGCAGCAGTGCAAACAATCTTTAGGGCTCACTGAGATGTCCGTAAGGGCTCCATGCCTGTAATGCAGACCGCAATAAGCAATGAACGGGCACCTGCCATGTGAATCCCATATTACTGTGCGGGTCTGCAATCCGCAAAGTATGGCAAAAGATAGGACCACTTGGAACTGAACCAGAGTTCGGGAAATGTTTTTTTTACAGTAAAAATTAATCTATGAAGTTATTACCAGAAGTCACCTGAGACTTCGCGAAGTAATAACTTTGGCTCATCTGAGCCAATACGCTCGCTCCGTACAGTATTGAACCGAAGTTTTATGCGAATCGACTTTGGATGTTTCCTCCGAAGTCGATTCGCTCATCCCTAGCCCATATATTGTGGACCTGTCGTTTGCGATCCTCAATATGGGCATGGAGCACTTACGGTCGTCTGAATGAGCCCTTATGCTGTGGTAGCCTCAGATCCTTCAGAGGGATGGAGGGTACCACAAGGAACAAACAGCTAATCCAATCTCCACATATAGGAGCCGTTCGGGCCCCAGGAGAGCAGTACTCCTAGGGAAAGCCATCTCAGATGCTGTGGTCACAATTGACCGCAGCATCTGAGGTGTTAAATGTGTACGATCTACGTTATTGCAGACATTAGCTCTGTGTGTCTGCTGTGTGAAACAGCAGAAACCTGATGGCTACGTTGCCCACCCTGCTCATGACTGGGCGCCATATTTAATGACCCGACTACTGCCGTAGGTTGGGAAGGGGTTAACAAATAGTATGATGCATCAGGGGGTTTACATGATTTCTAGGCCAGCCAGTATCCTCTTTACCAAGGGACCTAGCCTTCAGGCTGCTGTCTGTTGCTGTGTGAGCATGTCATCCTGGGTCACATAGTTTGGATTCCTGTAGTCCAAGGTAGAAGCTAGTCAGCAGGATACTGACAGAAGAGTCTAAGGAGCAGCCAAGGCAGCACACTACTACTGAAAATAAGTGTTTTGGCGTAGTTTTATGAATTTGTGAAGGGGGGTCAGATAACATTTGCATGTATCTGTATAGTAGGCCCCCAGAATGAATGCTACTGGTAGGCCCCAGGTCACCCCAGGCCAACACTGTCTGCGCCGAACCACTGGTCACAGACAGAGTGGTGGAGCCAGAAGCTTACAGTTCCCCTCTTCACTATTTGCAAATCTGACCAGTGTCACTTTAAGTGCTCATAACTTTAAAACGCTTTGACTTACCCAGGCCATTCTGAGATAGTTTTTTTTCGTCACATATTGTACTTCATGACACTGCTAAAATTGGGTCAAAAAAGTTAATTTTTTTGCATAAAAAAATACCATATTTACCAAAAATTTTGAAAAATTAGCAAATTTCTAAGTTTCATTTTATCTACTTATGTAATACATAGTAATACCCCCAAAAATTGTGATGACTTTACATTCCCCATATGTCTACTTCATGTTTGTAGCATTTTGAGAATGATATTTTATTTTTTGGGGATGTTACAAGGCTTAGAAGTTTAGAAGCAAATTTTGAAATTTTTCAGAAATCTTCAAAATCCCATTCAATGACCCCATTCTAGAAACTACACCCCTCAAGGTTTTCAAAACTGTTTTTACAAACTTTGTTAACCCTTTAGGTCTTCCACAAGACTTCATGGCAAATTGGCATAAATTTTAAGAATTTTGATTTTTTGAAAATTTTTCCAATATAATAAATTTTTTCCTGGAAAAAAACAAGGGTTAACTGCCAAATAAAACTCTAAATGGGTTGCCCTGATTCTGTAGTTTGCAGAAACACCCCATATGTGGTCGTAAACTACTGTTTGGCCAAACGGGAGGACATAGAAGGAGGGGAACACCATATGGGTTTTGCAAGGCAGATTTTGCAGGACTGGTTTTGTTTATACCATGTCCCATTTGAAGCCCCCCCTTGCACCCCTAGAATAGAAATTTCAAAAAAGTGACTCCTTCTAAGAAAGTACACCCCTCAAGGTATTCAAAACTGGGTTTACAAACTTTGTTAACCCTTTAGGTGTTCCACAAGAGTTAATGGCAGATGGAGAAACAATTTAGAAATTTAAATTTTTGGGAAAATTTTCCGATTTAACCCTTACTTTATTACTGGAAAAAATGGGTTAACAGCCAAACAAAACTCAAAATGGGTTGCCCTGATTCTGTAGTGCCCCCCAACAGCCCCTGGTAGTGTTCCCAACAGACCCTAGTAGTGTTCCCCACTGTCCCCAGTAGTGTCCCCCACTGCCCCCATTATTGCGTACCACAGCCCCTAGTAGTGTCCCCCACTGCCCACAGTCTTCATGTAACGGGGCCTGGCATTTTCACTGTACTTGAAGCTGGGTCCTGTCAGAGCGCTCAGCTCACCTGCATGATAAGCACTCCAGCATCAGGCCCCGCAGCTGCCCAACTAGAATTAGTCACAAATGAAGCAGGTGGGTGGGGCCTAATGGCCAGTTCGGCTCCGCCCACGTGATTAATTTGTGTCTAGTTTTAGTAGGGCAGCGCCAGGGCCTGATGCTGGAGGCCTGGAGACTGAAATGCTTACGCCCCTGGTCAACAGCCATATCTTCTATTAGAAGATGTGACAGTTACAGGGAGAGAAATGCAGTGGAAAGGACATGCTCCCTGAAAAAGGACATACACCCTGAGCTGCCAGCCTGCAAATAAATCTAGCAGAACAATTGGGGCAATGAATGGGGAGATCTCTGGATCCATTTGAGGTACAAGGCTGCTCCTAGCCTTGTTAGAAAGAGAATGTCCTGTACTATATGATGTCTGATTTTTCTTTTTTATATCTGTCATGACTTTTAACATACATGTGCCGGACTCGGCAAATCAAATTTTTCCTGAAATTTGGATAGAAGTCCGCTTCGGACATTTCGATTCGCTCAACGCTACTGTCCACATGGAGGTCCTGTCCATGAAAGGACTGCTGATGGAGGGTCCTGTGACCAGGCAAATCACGTCTTCAGCATTCACATACACTATACTTTCTGCTCTTGCACTGCTGGGAGTTTAGTACAGGTGTAGTATGTTAGAAATTGAAGAGACAGAGTGATATGTCTGGTCAAATGGCCCTCCATCAGCGGCCATCTTATGTGCAGGACCTCTACGCGGACAGCACAGAAGATTTGCCTAACAAGAGAGCATGAATTCTGAAATATAGAAAATGGCACATAATACCAAGAAAGGCTATATTAGTAGGGCTATATAAGTAAGTACCATATAGTAGTCATATTACATACATATTGGTCCCAGGTCATCAGAAAGTGGTCAGTTTACGACCTTGAAAAAAAAATAAAGTTTTATAAAGCATACTATAAAAGGGAAGTGCTACCACTAAGGACACTATTATTATGTTTTCCAGCACTGTGTCATCCAGTATTAATGCTTTGGCAGCTGTTACAGTAGAAGACCTTGTGAAACCTTATTTCCCATCTCTCAGCGAGACCAAACTGTCATGGATTTCCAAAGGAACAAGTAAGATAACACCTGACATATCATTTACCATATATAATAAGCAAAATTAGAACTTGCCTATCAAGGCATAATCAAAAAGTCCACAGCAAATTCTGCAATTCAAAAAGGATTCTGCTCAAGACATGGGTTTTATTAGTAGACACCTTAAACAGGATCAGAATTCTAACTATATAGAGAGACCCTCATCCCAAGAGCTGTATGAAAATAGTCTCACAGGGTGGAATTTACCTTTCCAATTGGTTTCTCCTCCTTGGATATAAGCAAATCTAGATGTGTCTGTCATCCACTTATCTTGATCCAACGTGCACATTCAGGTGAGGCCCTCAACCTATGTGTGGCCAGATTTAGCACCCTTCTGTAGGTATCCAAAGCTTGACCAATAAAGTACAATCTGCAGGCAATAAAGTGGCCATAGATGTGGAGTGTTGGCAACCATCAATAAGGGAGAACTGAATTATTAGTGAACTGAATTATGAATAACCACCCCCTTCGCCCTTACTGGTATATGTCATTTCACCCAGGTTTTTATCTTCTATGTATGTAAAATTAGTTTTTCCCAAGTTCCCACTTCTGAATGATATCTGTACTTCCCAGGTTTCTTGTATGGTGCTGTATGTATTGCAATGGCTGGTTTGGCATCCGTGTTAGGAGGCTTATTACAGGTAATGACTTATTTAACATTTATTATATGTAAATGTTATGTAGACATTTAAAACGTGTTTAATCTCCTGCTAGCAGAAATTTATATCTGTTTTGTTACATATATATTGGCTTGTAATCAGGGTTAGATTTGGCATTTTTGGGGTCCCAAGTAAAGGTATATCTGGGGGCCTCTGTTGAATGGCAAAGCTCCACACTGTAGCAAAGCTAATCTCCACCCAATATAGTGACCCTATATGTGCCCCCTCCACACAGTAAAATGCCTCCTTATGTGTCTCGAACACAGTATGATACTCCTTGTATGCCCCCAGACAGAATAATGCACCCTGATGTGCCCCTCACCTTCTATATTGTCCCTGTTGTGCCCTCTCCTGTGCCCCCCACACAGTGCATACTTACCTTGCCCACATTCCCATGACGAGCAAAGATGCAAGCCTTTGCATTATCGGTGCGGATCCGTCTTTGCAGATACAAGACGGATCCGCACTGAACGCAGGTGTGAAAGTAGCCTTACCTGAGTTCAGGCTCGGACTGGTCCATCGTGGTGCAGGGAATTCCCTGGTCGTGCCCTGAGCCAGGGTGTTCCTTTAATTCCCCCACTCCTGGTCCAAGTGGCACATGGCAGAGTGCACTGACTGCACTACATACAGATAAGCATCATACAACATTTAAACCAGTCTATGCATCCATATAAAAAAGGTTATTCAACCCTTTCCGTTTTTGCATTTTCGTTTGTCACTCCCTGCCTTCCCGGAGCTGTAATTTTTTTATTTTTCCATTCACATAGCCGTACAAAGGCCTGTTTTTTTCAGGACAATGCCACCATTTCATATAGCATACAATGTAGCGGTAAGCCCAAATGGATGAAATACTGAAAACTGACAGAGTATGATTACAGCGATACCACATTTGCATAGTTTTTATTGTGTTTTAATTCTTGTAAAAAAAACTTTGATAAAATATATACACCCATAATTTTTTTATATTTATGTTCTACGGACCTGTGTGAGGGCTCATTTCTGTGAGGCGATCTGTAGTTTTCAGTGATACTATTTTGGAGTGTGTATATGACTTTTTGATAACTTTTCATTACGTTTTTTAGGGGCGAGGTGAAGAGACGAACAAAGGGTGAATCGGCCATTTTGATTTTTTTTTTTTACGGCATTCTCCATATGGGATAAATACGTTTATATTTTAATATTTCTGGTATTTTGGGATGCAGCAGTGCAAACAATCTTTAGGGCTCACTGAGATGTCCGTAAGGGCTCCATGCCTGTAATGCAGACCGCAATAAGCAATGAACGGGCACCTGCCATGTGAATCCCATATTACTGTGCGGGTCTGCAATCCGCAAAGTATGGCAAAAGATAGGACCACTTGGAACTGAACCAGAGTTCGGGAAATGTTTTTTTTACAGTAAAAATTAATCTATGAAGTTATTACCAGAAGTCACCTGAGACTTCGCGAAGTAATAACTTTGGCTCATCTGAGCCAATACGCTCGCTCCGTACAGTATTGAACCGAAGTTTTATGCGAATCGACTTTGGATGTTTCCTCCGAAGTCGATTCGCTCATCCCTAGCCCATATATTGTGGACCTGTCGTTTGCGATCCTCAATATGGGCATGGAGCACTTACGGTCGTCTGAATGAGCCCTTATGCTGTGGTAGCCTCAGATCCTTCAGAGGGATGGAGGGTACCACAAGGAACAAACAGCTAATCCAATCTCCACATATAGGTGCAGTACTCCTAGGGAAAGCCATCTCAGATGCAGTGGTCACAATTGACCGCAGCATCTGAGGTGTTAAATGTGTACGATCTACGTTATTGCAGACATTAGCTCTGTGTGTCTGCTGTGTGAAACAGCAGAAACCTGATGGCTACGTTGCCCACCCTGCTCATGACTGGGCGCCATATTTAATGACCCGACTACTGCCGTAGGTTGGGAAGGGGTTAACAAATAGTATGATGCATCAGGGGGTTTACATGATTTCTAGGCCAGCCAGTATCCTCTTTACCAAGGGACCTAGCCTTCAGGCTGCTGTCTGTTGCTGTGTGAGCATGTCATCCTGGGTCACATAGTTTGGATTCCTGTAGTCCAAGGTAGAAGCTAGTCAGCAGGATACTGACAGAAGAGTCTAAGGAGCAGCCAAGGCAGCACACTACTACTGAAAATAAGTGTTTTGGCGTAGTTTTATGAATTTGTGAAGGGGGGTCAGATAACATTTGCATGTATCTGTATAGTAGGCCCCCAGAATGAATGCTACTGGTAGGCCCCAGGTCACCCCAGGCCAACACTGTCTGCGCCGAACCACTGGTCACAGACAGAGTGGTGGAGCCAGAAGCTTACAGTTCCCCTCTTCACTATTAAACTGTATCTGGTTGTAATTAGAAAATGATCATTACATAAACCTTACCGAATACTTTTTTACATATAATGGTTACATCAATGATTTTTTTTCTATAGGCAGCACTCTCCATTTTTGGAATGGTTGGTGGTCCACTGCTGGGGCTTTTTACTTTAGGAATCCTCTTTCCATTTGCAAACTCATTGGTAAGTGCCTGAATTTAATTTAATGTTAATCTAAATGGAGGTATTAAACTTACATGATGTCAAAGTTGTCACGCACTCAAACAGCCATCTTTTTCCTGGGCAAGGCTAATTTGAGTATGAAACCTGTTCATATTTTGTATCGTCCTCATGTAATGTGCTGTGTGTACTGCTACCATTTTCTTATTATATTCCCTCCAATATACATTTTGTAATGTATGCACATCTTGATGGGCTGTGACAAAACACCCATTAAATCCAATCTTGTTTTGTATTGCAGGGTGCCGTGGTTGGCCTCCTAGCAGGGTTTGCAGTTTCATTGTGGGTTGGGATTGGATCTCTGATTTATCCCACTCTTCCTATAAGAAGTTTACCTAAATACCTGTCTGTAGAGGGCTGTAATTTTAGTACCGCAGATACCAACTGGACCTTAACAACAGCACCTCCTACAGTAACAGACTTAATGATAGAAGCACAAGTGGCTGACCGGTATGTGATGCTTCTCATATTGTATGACATGAATGTTATTAAAACTGGCGGACATTTGTAAAAATGAAATTTAATGTTACTTATAAAAATGGACAGAATCAAGGCAAATCACAGATTTATACTAGAAATTGAGCCTAAGGTTGAGACAATTGGAAGGGCTCTCGTAAACTGGCTACAGAATTAGTTCTCTTGATTATATAATAGTAACAACAATTATAACCACTCTATAAAATAGGAAAATCTTTAAAGGGGTTATCCCATAATTAATGTAAAAAATGAAAATAAGACATCGTATAGTACATGACAATCTCTTTCTAACGAAGCTAGAACCAGCCCTGTACCTCACATGGATCCAGAGATCTCCACATTCACCATTCCAATTGCTCCGTTAGATTATCTTCAATCTGGCGGCTCAGGGGGTCGTGTCCTTTCTGCAGCAGCTCTCTCTCTCTCTCTCTCTTTGTGTAACTTTCTGCAGTAGCTCTCTCTCTGTTTAACCCCTATTTCACCTTAAAGAGGACCTTTCACCTGGAAAAACATTGCGAACTAAGTATCCTGACATATACAGCGGCGCCCAGGGATCTCACTGCACTTACTATTATCCCTGGGCGCCGCTCCATTCTCCCGTTATGCCCTCCAGTATCTTCGCTCAGTAAGTTATAGTAGGCGGAGACTGCCCTTGTTCTGTGGGCGTCTCCTCCTCCTAGGCTGTAGCGCTGGCCAATCGCAGCGCAGAGCTCACAGCCTGGGAGAAAAAAACCTCCCAGGCTGTGAGCTGTGCACTGCGATTGGCCAGCGCTACAGCCTAGGAGGAGGAGACGCCCACAGAACAAGGGCAGTCTCCGCCTACTATAACTTACTGAGCGAAGATACCGGAGGGCATAACGGGAGAACGGAGCGGCGCCCAGGGATAATAGTAAGTGCAGTGAGATTCCTGGGCGCCGCTGTATATGTCAGGATACTTAGTTCACAATGTTTTTCCAGGTGAAAGGTCCTCTTTAAGGACTTGGCCATTTTTTGCAAATCTGACCAGTGTCACTTTAAGTGCTCATAACTTTAAAACGCTTTGACTTACCCAGGCCATTCTGAGATAGTTTTTTTTCGTCACATATTGTACTTCATGACACTGCTAAAATTGGGTCAAAAAAGTTAATTTTTTTGCATAAAAAAATACCATATTTACCAAAAATTTTGAAAAATTAGCAAATTTCTAAGTTTCATTTTATCTACTTATGTAATACATAGTAATACCCCCAAAAATTGTGATGACTTTACATTCCCCATATGTCTACTTCATGTTTGTAGCATTTTGAGAATGATATTTTATTTTTTGGGGATGTTACAAGGCTTAGAAGTTTAGAAGCAAATTTTGAAATTTTTCAGAAATCTTCAAAATCCCATTCAATGACCCCATTCTAGAAACTACACCCCTCAAGGTTTTCAAAACTGTTTTTACAAACTTTGTTAACCCTTTAGGTCTTCCACAAGACTTCATGGCAAATTGGCATAAATTTTAAGAATTTTGATTTTTTGAAAATTTTTCCAATATAATAAATTTTTTCCTGGAAAAAAACAAGGGTTAACTGCCAAATAAAACTCTAAATGGGTTGCCCTGATTCTGTAGTTTGCAGAAACACCCCATATGTGGTCATAAACTACTGTGTGGCCAAACGGGAGGACATAGAAGGAGGGGAACACCATATGGGTTTTGCAAGGCAGATTTTGCAGGACTGGTTTTGTTTATACCATGTCCCATTTGAAGCCCCCCCTTGCACCCCTAGAATAGAAATTTCAAAAAAGTGACTCCTTCTAAGAAAGTACACCCCTCAAGGTATTCAAAACTGGGTTTACAAACTTTGTTAACCCTTTAGGTGTTCCACAAGAGTTAATGGCAGATGGAGAAACAATTTAGAAATTTAAATTTTTGGGAAAATTTTCCGATTTAACCCTTACTTTATTACTGGAAAAAATGGGTTAACAGCCAAACAAAACTCAAAATGGGTTGCCCTGATTCTGTAGTTTGCAGAAACACCCCATATGTGGTCGTAAACTACTATTTGGCTAAACGGCAGGACATAGAAGAAGGGGGACGCCCTATGGTTTTTGGAAGGCAGATTTTGCTGGACTGGTTGATTTACACCATGTACCCTTTCAAGCCCCCTGATGCACCCCTAGAGTAGAAACTCCATAAAAGTGACCCCATCTAGGAAACTAAACTAAAGGATAAGGTGGGTGTTGCTCTATATTACACTTTTTTGAGGCAAGGTAAAAAAAAATGAAATTCTAAAATTGTTTCTACATTCGCAATTTAGTTTTGTGGAACACCTAAAGGGCTAACATAGTTTGTAAAGTAACTTTTGAATACCTTGAGGGGTGTAGTTTCTTAGATGGGGTCACCTTTTTGGAGTTTCTAGTCTAGGCTACATCAGGGGGGCTTCTAATGGGACATGGTGTCAAAAAAGAAACAGTCCTTGGCTGGCTAAGTTCCCTATGCCTCAGTAATCAATTTCCTTTACTAGCCTCTTGATTATGTCATTGGTGTAGCCTGAGTTGGCTTAACTTAGGTAGGAAACTATAGGTCCTTAGTTGTTTTTCAACATTACCATCTCTCTCATTTTCTTTTCTTTTCCTCTTTCCTCCCCTCATGACTTACCTATTGGTAAACTACTGAACTAATGTTATGGTTCCTTTCTTATTGTTACCCTAAGTTCTATGTTGGCAGCACCCGAGCGGGTGCAATAGGACTTTCTATATTAATAAAAATTTTGTCAATCTAACAAAGGGGTGGCTGTGTCCACCAATTATCAAGCTTATATATTTTAAGAACTTGTAAGTGGCTGCGTCCACAATATATTTGCTGTCATTTATTATTCATTTTTGACAATAAAAATTCTTTGAGAAAAAAAAAAAAAAAGAAACAGTCCATCAAAATCTGCCTTCCAGAAACCATATGGAGTTCCCTTCGTTCTATGCCCTGCCGTGCGGCTATATAGTCATTTACGACCACATATGGGGTGTTTCTGCAAACTACAGAATCAGGGCAATAAATATTTAGTTTTGTTCGGCTGTTAACCCTTGCTTTATTACTGGAAAAAAGGATTCAAATGGAAATTTTGCCCAAAAATTGGTGTTTTGGCACAGTTTTTATTATATATTTTTAACGCTGTTCATCCGAGGGGTTTGGTCAAATGTTATTTTTATAGCGACGACTTTTACGCACGCGACGATGCCCAATATGTATGGCTCTCAGACTTTGGAGACACTAAGCAGGCATCCTAAAACTGCGGCCCTCCAGATGTTGTAAAACTACAATTCCCACCATGCCCTGCTGATGGCTGTAGGTTGTCTGGGCATGCTGGGAGTTATAGTTTTACAACATCTGGAGGGCTGCAGTTTAAGGATGCCTGCACTAAAACTAATATTTTTTGGGGTAAAAAAATTTTTTTCTGTGTCTCCAAAGTCTGAGAGCCATAGTTTTTTATGTTCTCTAGTGGACTGTTGGGGATTATAAAAATTTTGTACTCCATGGAAGTGTGATACTCCCTGAAGCAATCGATAACGCAGAGGCCCGGCTGATCGGGGCAAGTGTCACATTGAGTGGTGGTGTCCTTCCGTATCCCCCTCTTGTGACACACTCTGCATCTTTTTTGGGTTCGTCCCTTCTTTCCAGTATGGGGGACCACACCTGGAAAATGTTGGCCAGGTACGATCCGGGAGCCTCCAATTCCCGAGGTACTCCGGCCTGCTCTTTCCCGGTCCGAAAAGATCAGGTCCTTGAGGACTGCCTCATAGAATTGGAGGAAAGTCCCTGTGCTGCCAGCGCTTCGGGATAGTACAAAAGAGTTGTACATGGCAACCTGTACCAAGTAGACCGCAACTTTTTTGTACCATACCCGGGTTTTGCGCATGGCATTATATGGCGTGAGGACTTGATCAGAGAGATCAACTCCTCCCATATACCGATTGTAGTCGACGATACAATCGGGCTTGAGGACCGTTGCCGCGGTACCTCGCACAGGGACAGGGGTGGTGCTGTTGCCGTGGATTGTGGACAGCATAAGGACATCCCTCTTGTCCTTATACCTGACCAGCAACAGGTTTCCACTGGTAAGGGCACGGGTCTCACCCCTGGGGATAGGTACCTGGAGGGGGTTGGCAGGGAGGCCGCGTTGATTTTTCCGCACGGTCCCACAAGCGAACGTGGATCTGGCGGCAAGGGACCTGAACAAAGGAATGCTGGTATAAAAGTTATCCACGTACAAGTGGTAACCCTTATCCAGCAATGGGTACATAAGGTCCCACACGAGTTTCCCGCTAACACCCAGAGTGGGGGGACATTCTGGGGGTTGAATACGGGAATCTCGTCCCTCGTACACACGAAATTTGTAAGTGTACCCTGAGGTACTCTCACAAATTTTGTATAGCTTCACGCCATACCTCGCCCGCTTTGTGGGAATGTATTGGCGGAAACTGAGTCTCCCCTTGAACGCAACGAGAGACTCATCAACCGCGACCTCCCTTCCAGGTACGTAGGCCTGCTGAAATGTGGCCCCAAAGTGATCGATGACCGGCCGCATCTTATACAGCCGATCATAGGCAGGATCACCTCGGGGGGGACATGCTGCATTATCGGAATAATGCAGACATTTCCGGATGGCCTCAAACCGGGGACGTGTCATGACCATACTGTACAGTGGGGTCTGGTATAGGACGTCCCCACTCCAGTATTGCCTGACACTGGGTTTTTGAACTAGACCCATATGCAGCACGAGGCCCCAAAATGTCCTCATCTCGGCTGCACTGACCGGCGTCCAGCCACCGGGTCTAGCCAAAAATGAGCCCGGGTTTTGAGCGACGAACTGTTGGGCGTACAGATTCGTCTGCTCCCACAACAGATTCACCAGTGGGTTACTGAAAAAAAAACTAAAAAAGTCAATTTCAGTAAACCCCACTGTGGGAATCTGGATTCCAGGATTGCCAGCAAAATCCGAAATCTCGGGC